>NW_022280139.1:446593-500669 GCF_004355925.1 Anarrhichthys ocellatus
GGAACAGCTGGTGACGCAAACAGGAAGTCCTCTGTAGCGTAGGCCGTCTCATGAGACCGCTCGGTCCAGCCTTCGTGGTCCTCAAAGGACGCGGCCGATGTGGACCACGAAGGCTGGGTCCTCCGAAGGATGCAGCCGCTGAATTGAGACACGCCTAATGTGTCCTTGGGCAAGACACTTAACCCCAAAATTGCTCCCGTGCCTACGGTGTGTGAATGTTGTATGAATGTTAGTTAGTCTTGATGGGAAGGTGGCACCTTGCATGGTAGACTGTGTATGAATGGGTGAATGATGACATGTAGTGTGAAAGCGCTTTGAGTGGTCAGTACAGTACAGTCCATTTCCCACTGGACAATTATACACAGCACAACAGTGGATGTTGGACATACTTTTGATGGACCGAATGAGGACTCCAAAAATAAATCCATGTCCATTTCATGCTTGCTGCGTTAGTTGGCAAGAAAGGCTGGAAAAGACCAGGATGCTGTCCCATGCTTTGAGATTTCAGGAGAAGTTAGAGATGTTTAAATCAACCTTAACCTTTCTAAATATTTTTCGAACATGCTGGCAGACAGTTGAAAGTAAGGTCACACACGTCAAAAACGATTCGGCAGGTTTTGGAGATTCTATGTATGGTTCAGGGAGACACAGAAAGAGCCGGTGTGAGGACCCATGTGTGTCCAAGTAAATGCGGGAGACTGTGTTGTAGATATGATAGTAGAACAGTCATTTCAATATGGACCAGCTGATCTACAACCAGTTGCTGTGACAAATAAGGTCACTACGTGTGGGCCTAACGCAGTTGGGATCTGAGAGGGCGTAGGTCAGCTCTGCCATCACTGATGAGTTGTGTTCTGCATGTTAGCGAAACCCCTCTCATAGGACTTCAATTCTACCTAGTGAACTAAGACATAGCAGGCATTGGACCTCATTGCAAGAATACTTCCGTATTCTTATCATTAAGTTTGCTTACCCTTTCTTTGGTACGGTGGGCTTGTACTAGTGCGCCACGTCAGATTCAGTAAACACTTCTAACTGAGAATTGTACATCAGCATAATTAAAGCCCAAATCCATGAAGGAAAGTCTATCATTTTTAACAGCGTCAGCAGCAGGATTAAGGGACATGTTTAAGCCAAGGGAGGGAAAATAACTTCTGTCAATGCCACGTCACCTGAGGGTCCTACTGTCACGTAAATCAAGGAAAGAGTTCCACATGAAGAGTGTCATTGGTGTCTGGAACAGTAGAGGGGTCAAATTTGTCGTTTTGCATTTTGAGGTGTTCATATTCATGTTGTAGTGTTATACAATAGCATCAATAGCCAATAAAAGGTCATTTTGTTCGGCTGTACTGATGGGTATGTGTTTTATTTCATCACTTACTATGCTTGGCATTCTCAACTGTGGCTGTGTCAGTGTAAACACCCCCCCTCCCCACACACACACACACACACACGCACACACACACACACACACACACACACACACACACACTTTGCCATGTTTGGCAATCAGTGGGTTAGCTGAGCCCTCCAAACTGGAAACTCTCCATTATAGAATATAGAACAACGAACCTCCAACATGCTCTGTCTGTGTTTTCATGTCCATGTGTTGTGTGTTGAGATGTTTGTCTGTGTGTGTGTGTGTGTGTTCATATATCCATGAGCTGTGAGCATATCCTGACCAGTTTTCACAGAGCTTGGTGGTGGTTCAGTGCTCTAAGTGCTCATTAGGAGCAAACCTGTGAGTGAGTGAGTGAGTGAGTGAGAGAGAATAAACCACTGTTCTAGAGAGCAATTAAACCATCTTCCAAATGCCTGTTTACCCTTTAACCCCCTTTCCCTCCTTTCTCTTCTGTATCTCTCCTAACCCGTCTTCCTCTTTCTCCTCCTCTCTGTCATCCTCTCCTTCTGCGCCTCTAACCATAAACCCCCTTCTTTCTCTCTGCCCCCTTTTAACGGCTTCTCAGCTCCCTAATTGGACAACTATTTCTAGAAATCAAATGAGAAGGTTTTAAAATCTGGAATGAGACAGACGTATGTGAGTGTGTAGAAAAAACATCCTTTAAAGCTTCCAAAATCCCAGATTCAATTTTACATTTTTCTTTTTTTTTTTAGGTAACTTAATAGAGAGCAAATTTAGATTTTAGATTCAGAAAATTGGCGCCAGTTGTATCTTCATATTAAGCTATATTATGCCGGTCGTATTCACAGTAAAATTATGTCAATACCAGCAAACAGATACTACCGGTCCTGGTAGTATCTGTAGCAGTAAATCATACTGGTTTTGAACTGTCCGTAGGAAGAATGAACATATAAGAGTCTGTCCGTTCTTGGTTAAAGACTCTGGTCTCTCTGACCACTTTTCTGTTTTTAGAGAACATGAAATAACTTTTCTGACTCACATATTTCTCTGGTTGCGTTTCTCTGTGTGTAAATTTCACTGGAGTTGCGATGCTTTTCAGAATACACGTATTTGATTGGCTGAGTAGCATCACGTGATGTGCTTTACAACTCATGTAATTGGTCGGTGTGTTTCCTGGACCGCTGAACGAGTGCCTCAAAGGCTAGAAAAGCTGCTAAAATAGAAGCACTCCGTCAGAATTGTATAATTCTCAATTATCTATAGGTTGGAGGTCCAAGGTCCCGATACAACAGAGTCTGGGTCCGGACCCGGACTGCGGTCCACCTATTAGGGACCTCTGAACTAAAGGTTTGCTCCCAAAGTGAACAAACCGGGCTGGTTGTGGTTGGTTTACGCCAGTATTGGAATGATTAAATGAGTCTGCCTCAAGTTTTTATTCGTCAAAGGTATTAAAATACCATTTGATGCATGAAAGCATGTTAAAACAGCATAGCAGACACTGCTGCCATGAAAAGCGAATGGGTAATTTTAACATTTATGACCAACAGTGCTTTTCATTCCACTTGTGTTCCCTGTTGGCTGCGATGCTATCTATATTGATTTACTCCCTGTTGCCAGTCCCCAGTGCTGCTGAAGGCAATATCTCCAATCCACTTTGCTACCTCTACATTGCAACAATGTTTTCTGTTTGTTGTTGACTGCAACATCGAATTCAAGCACGTCGCATTCTGCTCGGTCAACAAGCTTCCCTGTTGTGTTAAATCTTGGGCTAAATGTAAAAAGACTTGTGCTGTCACTGTGCGAGGGACTGCAGGTGGAGATTAGCTTCAAGCTAACTCTGGTGCAATACATCGAAACATTAATGTTTAATATTGCACATGCCCCCATACTACTACTACAGCCACAACACCAAATCAAGTCCCAAGCCAAGCCCTACCTCCACTTATGTACACTTTTTTTAATAATAAGGGCTATTTAAAAATCTTTGGATTAAAAAGTAGCATTCAAGACTCATAATGTAACGGTTGTGGTAAGGACCCAGAAGCAGTACGACGGCCACACAGAATAGTTGAACGAAGCTTTATTCCAGGCAGAAGACACTAGAGGCAAACAGTCTCGGATCAGCTCACGTGGAGAAATGCACTCGGTGGACCACCAAGCCGTCAGGGGAGAAGGCAGAGAAAGCAAAGGCTATTCTCGTGGTCGGGGACAGAAGGCTGAGTCATTTACCGGGGCAGAGGCAAAGTGGAGAAGTCCAAACAGGCAGGGTTGGCAACGGGAAAACAGTCAGAGGGTAAACGCAGGGAAAGTCTGGCAAAATGCGGAGAACGATCTGGCAGTGAGTGTGTGTGAGACTGGGGTCTAAATAGGTGCCGCAGAGTGAGCAGGTGAGAGTGATAGAGCTGATAAGGTGGGTGAGAGATAGAGTGACAGGAGAGAATGGAAGCTGAACTGTGACACATAATAACATATTTGAAGGTTTGCCAATAAGTATTCTTTAGCAGCATGTATGTATGTATGTGTTTTTATGTATGTACAGTATGTATCGTAGCGACCCGTGATAAGGAAAGCTACGAGACTTTATCTTACTTGTGGTCCTTTATTAGCGAACAGTACACAGGCTACTGTGGGCCGTAGCCTAGGCCAAAACAACAGTTAACTTTCTTAACCATCTGCTCCCGGTCATAGACTAACTCTCCACAGGCTAGCAGCACAAACACAACATCCCACCTCACTCTCTCTCTGCCAATCCAGGTATGCTCGTGTGTGCCACCCACCCCCCCCATTGGTAGCTAGGATGATTGACAGGCTTCACAGGGCATGAGACCTTCACTGACCTCAGTAATTGCGATAACTAATCTTATGTAGAACTTCTTCCTGTAAACACAATAACTTGTTACATAACATTATATGTTACTCAGTCCATTACACTACCCTCCCACCACAAAGTCCCTCGCCCCCGAGGGGGCAAACAAAGTCTCTCAGGTGGCCAGGGGGCCTTCGGTTCCTCTGAGCCCGCTGTCGGCCTCGGGGAGAAGGGTAAGGGGTCGACGGGACGCTGGGGCCAAGGGCAGGGGATGGGGAAGGAGGGGCTGGGCCAGGGACACCAACTCCACTCTGTGAAGGGCCGGGCGAGACACTGGGGTTATTAGGAAGGGTTTGGGGGGTAGTCCGGGCAGAGTCCAGGGTTCCCCGTGTCCCAAGCTCTTGTCCTGGTGGGATGGCTGTGCCCCGGTAGGGGGCCAGCCTGTCTCTGTGCAGGGCGACTTTCCTTCCTCGTGGTGGCAGCTGGACCCTGTACACTACCTCTCTAAGTCTCTCCAGGACTCGGCAGGGTCCCACCCACTCACTATCCCACTTCTGACACCAAATGTAGCTACCCTTGGTAAGGAAAGCTACGAGGCGTTATCTTACTTGTGGTCCTTTATTAGCGGACAGTACACAGGCTACTGTGGGCCGTAGCCTAGGCCAAAACAACAGTTAACACCGTTAAGTGTCTGACAGCAACTATGGACTTCATAGCACCCTCATAACCATTAAAAAGCACAACAATGACATTTATACAAAGTAACTCAAGTTAAAACATCAATGTTTAATGTCACAGTCTTGGCACACCCCTAGCTTGGAGAAACAGACAGGACTTAGCACACGTGAGCAAAGCAATGTATTGCAGTGGACGGGGGACAAGCTGTTTAGTCCTGGGAATGCACACACATCCAAACTACTTAATACCACCAAACAATATACACTAAAGCGCTCAGGTTGGAAACTCATTTATGCATGTTTCTCCTTGAAATATGCCCAATGTGTTTTGACTTCAGCTGAATTCATAAGTTAAAAAATAAGTCAATATCAAAATGTATTTTAGACGCCTAAAAGAATGGCCGCCTCAAATAATCCATATATTCTAAACTGATTTTGAAAATTTTCCGACAATGAACTGATCTGAAAGTGAAACTTATCTACAATGTTTTTGTAAATGGAGTCTGGTGGCTTTAGCTTTATCATAGATAAGTTTTACTTTCAGTTCAGTTCCCTGTCATAAATGGCAAGTTAAAGCTGTGAAAATATTCTAAATATAGCGTACTCTTAAACGGATATTGATTTTTTTTAGCTGGCTATTATTTTAGGAGGCTAAAATATGTTTTGCTGCTGCCCCTTTTCCACAGCAGTACATTGTTTTGCTCCCACGTCCGTACTCCTGCCTGCCCCTACAAACTGGTGGCATGTTGACTGACATCTATTGTAGGTATACACATTGACTATGGATAAGTACCTCATACAACCCCACTTCAAATTGTTCGAACTATCCCTTTCAAGCTGGGGCTGGCGACACTGGAGAAACCAGCAAGAGCGCATTAGATTCTAAAAATGATCCAACCGAAAAACCCAGCCCAAGGTTGCCAACTCTTTTCCATTGGAAGTAGCTAGCAGCATTAGCTCCTGGTGGGCAACACTGACAGCATGTCCCTTCAGGCCTCCCTCTAAAGCAACTCCACCAAAATGATCATATTGTTCACAAACATATCATAATTAACACAGCAAATTGAGCACAAGTAGCCTGTCGGGACTGGCTTATTATATTTCTGTGACAGCCACAGATACTGTTCAGTTTTATTCAGATTTGTTTCTTGTGAATGATGAGTTTTTCCCCCACCAAGTGGATTTGGTTGAGGCTCTGCCTGCTGGCTTTTTATCCACACTTCTGAGCTCCCTTGGACATTTTAACCAACAGCTGCTGATGAGATGTGGATTCCTGTATAATCAGAGCCTTGAGAGGGAGAAAAGATACTGGAGCACATCGCTGCTGGAGGACACAATAGTTTCACCGCTGCCCTTCCTGGAGTACCCTCTCCAGTGTTCACACACCCAAAGCAACAAAATGCATAAATTGCTGACCGGGACTAACAATGACTTTACTTCAGCAGTTTATTTCCAGGAGAATTGGTTATCCCTCAACTCCGGCGCTGCAGGAGTATATACGCTGATTCAGGCCGACTGCGATACACAGATCAGGAGCAAAACAAAAAGAGAGGGGATGTATGTTTTAATATCAAAAACAAGTGGTGCTCAGTCGGGCCTGTTGAATCGCAACTTCGCTCTCTCACGCTTCTCTCACGCTGGAAACGCTTTTTGCTCACTCAGGGAGTTTGCTTCAATCATTTTGCTGCTGTGTACACTCCCCCCCCCCTCAAGCGAAAGCAAATGGCATGCCGTGCCTACTATCAGGGCTGATAATAAACATGAAAACCAAACATCACGGCTCTGCAGTCTTCATTCAGGGCAACTGGAAGAATGAATTCCCCTCCCACTGAGGAGCAGGGGCGGACTGGGGGAAAAAAGTGGCCCGGGAGTTACTGTCAGACCGGCCCACTCAATACTCAGAGCGTTGCCCACTCAATGCATCGCACGTATCGACCAGTGAGACTTGGAAAAATACCCACACACTTAAGATTATTTTGGATGATTACAAAGAAATTACATCATATATGTTTTTTTTAATAACATTTGGATCCACCAATTTGCCTGGATGGACACAATGAATAAAATGATACTGGCTATTGTAACACTCCAAGGTAGGTATAGTTGAATATGCTTAACTCTGGGCTAGTATCAGATGGTTATAGGCAGTGGAGCTGGTGGAACATGTTCTAGGTAGGGCTGTGCCACATCCAATCAATTTCAGCAAACATCCCAGTATGATTTAATGCAAAATAATTAAGGTATCAAACACGCATTACTACTTTGCAGTTAAATATTTAACATTTATTCCAACATGAAAAAAAGCAGTAAATAACACTTTGATAAACACGTCAGGACATCTTATTTGTGTCACCCTCACAGGCAATTCAGTATAATATAATAATATATATATATCATATAATAATATAACAATATATATATCATATAATAATATATATATCATATAATAATATTCACTATAATATAAAACACACACATATATATAATGATGTATTTATAACTATATATCATTTCTCAGCAGGTGCTTCATGTCTCTCACTCTCTAACTGTCCGTGCTGGATCTGTCCCCGTTGTTTTAAAAAGCTAAATAAGTTATTAGCATGACGTCATCCAGCTAGCCAAACCTGTCTGGTGTTCAGCTAGTGGAGAAGCTTCGCATGTACTGCTTCCCTTTCCCGCTAGTCTGCTGTCTGATTGTGCAGTTTCTCCGCCAAAGTTCTCCTCTCAAACGGCTCTTGGAGGAGCAGTGCTCGCGCCTGTAGACACTAGTCCGGACGGAAACGCGCAGTTTGGGGCAGAATCGATTCTGCCCCAAACTGAATCTATTTGAGGACGCTGATTGGCTAAATTGTATGTCACTCATTTATATCTTTAATCAGCATTAAAGCATCATTGGCTAAACTGCTTCATAGACCCGCCTCTTTGGGGCAGATTGCATGCTGAGTGTGTGATTGTGTGTGTGTGTAGGGGTGCTCGCAGATGGAAACCATGAGTGTGAATACAGATCGCGAGGAGTAGTATAAATATCAGTCAGTGATTATGGGCTGTAAGTAAATTTAACGTGATCCGTGAAGCATAGAATACAGTCGGGGTCGGCGATCTCGGAGCGAGGGCCGGTTGGTGATGGAGGCGGGCCCGGTATTGGACCAGCTCAACCCCGTCGGCCTACCTATAAGTATGAACCTGCAAATGAGCATGATATGTCCCCTTTATGAAATCAAACTTTCCATACAGTGTCATCATCACAACAACATTTCAATTTGTCCAATACTTGGTCTACAACTTCGGTCCAGACTGAAATATCTCAACAACTACTGGACACATTGGGATGACATTTTGTGCAGACAATCATGGTCCCCAGAGAATGCACCGTTATCATCTTGGTTGATCGTCTGACTTTTCAATGCCAAGATCAGGTCAAAATATCACATTGTCCATTACTAAAATAATACTAATAATGACATCTGCATCAGTCTGCACTTTGTGATTAGTGCTAATTAGCAAATGTTGGCATGCTAAGACACAGAACTAAGGCGGTGAACATGTTAAACATCATACTTGCTAAAAACCAGCATGTTAGCATTGTCATTGAGGTTAGCATTTACCTCAACCACTGCATTTAAGTATAACCTCATAGAGCCACTAGCATGGCAAACGACAATATGTATCTGTATGAACACTGGATTAAAAAGGATCTCTTTTCAGCACAGGTATTTTATTGTTACTGGTGCATAATTAGCAGTTCACTATGTACTTTCTTTCCATTTTCCCCTATTCTTTTCTATCACCAGAAACATTTTCTGACTTGTAGTCGAGAGGAACCACTTTACTCCAAAATGGCAAACTGTCATCTTGGCAACTGCAGCCTCATCTAGTGGATGGTGCAACAGATCAACCCCCTTTACTCGTTCCATCTGCTACTGCACGCTTCACAGAGACAAAGTGGTTGTCTCTTGTCTCTACCAAGATTATTTCTGAAGAATGAAGTCAATTTAAGCTTTTCGGACACAGATTGTGATTGATTGGCAACAAAAAAAATTGGAAGGAGGAGCTGTTTATTGAAGTATTTTATTTGTTTTCTTTTGTTTTTTTGAGTAGATAACAGAATTGTCACTGACAGTTTTTCTTGGCCACAATTTTAGACAGCATAAATACTAATAATACGGGTCCTTACACCTCCCATCTCACTTTAGACAGACCGTCTCCTCTTCCAGGGATGAGGTCCAGCATATTTTCCGCACTGGTGAGTCACTCATTGGCTGTCTGCTTCCCTCCGACGAGGAACGGCATGACACCAGAGTCAGGGAAAGGGCAGGAAGGATTGCCAGTAAGCCTACACATCTATTACACCATCTGTTCCCAAGCTTTCCATTTTGAGACAGTCCTTGAAACCCCCAAATCACCCGTCCACACCAACAGCCTCTTTGCACAAGCTACCATTCAAGATAACCATGCGTTAACGAGACTCACCCCAACACACATCTCCTCGCTGTGCAGCTGAACTGGCCGTCTTAACGTCTGTCAATATTTAATGCATTTGAATTTGCATGGTTTCACAGGACTACCCCCCCCCCCCCCCCACGACCTGAGACTTTGCTCACTTTGGCACATTTTTGCCTTGGAAACATACAGTACGGTCCCCGCATGATTCATTTCGTGCATCTCATTCTTGTTCACTGTGACTTATTTTATGGTATGCTGGACCCAGGCACTAATGAATACTCATTATACTTCCTCCTAGAGCTACAGCCGTGCAGTTTGCAAGACTGCTCAAATGCAGATTTTTTAATGAGGCCTGGATGCAGAGTTTTATATATATATATATATATATATATATATATATATATATACTATACACAATAGCCTCATGTTTATTGAATGTCTCACCTTTCAGTCAGACATGCAATCTCACGCCAGGTCCTGTTCACCAAACATCATCTGTGTGCCTCTCTGCATGAAGGCTAGTGAGGCAGATTCTCCATGAATGAGTTGTTCGTGTAGATGTCTGATGGGTCAAAATTCTGGTGACGGCCATCGCATTGGTGGCATCACAGTCATTAGCGGTTGGGGATGACTTCAGAGAGACTGAATCAGCAGGGAACGCCTCAAAACCACCATGTTTACAAGTGACAGAGGCTTCTCGAGGCCATGGTAATTATGACTGGTAATCCATCCATCCATCTAGTATATATGATATGATGATATATTTTAGATGAACTATGTGATCATTTTTTTAGTAACCTCCCTACCCCGTTCCTTCCTTCCCTCGTTCCTTCCTTACCTGCCTCCTTCCTTCCTTTCATCGCTACGTCCTTACACCTTTCGTTCTCCCTCCTTCTCTTCACCTCCCCCCCCCACTCAGATAATTACTCTCCACTGCCAAGAGGTGGCAACAAAGTGACACTTTTCAACATGCTGAGACACCGCTCTCTTTCTCCCTCTCCCTCACACACACACGCACACACACACACCCACACACACACACACACACACACTGTAACCATGTCCTCTCTTATTTTTACTCTTTAACCTCTCTTTTCTCTCTTAACCCGTCTTCAACTTCTCATTTGCTCCTGTTAATAAACATCAATGGCATAGAGTATGTGAGGGGACACAAGAATACGGATAAACCCTTTTATTTTCTCCCGCTTCTCTCTCTCCCTCACACACGCACTCACACTCATAAATGTCAAAATAAAACTTCATAATGCAAATTCAACAACAGAAGAGGAACCGTCTCTCTCTCACTCGAAGTATATGTGTGTGTGTGTGTGTGTGTGTGTGTGCGCGTGTGCGCGCCCTCGTGGTGCTGAAGGAACAGCGCCCTTCACGTGGGGAATGAGAGGCGGCTGAATGAAGCAGCAGGCTGTCTGTCCCATTGATTTCTATTGGTGTCTTATCTCCCAACAACAAATCCTTTTTTATTGTTGTTTTTTTCTGGGACAGGAAACTATCTGGCATCTGGAAAATGTGTGCGGGTTTGAATATCAACACGTAGGAAGGAACGATATTTCTTTAATATTTTCTATTTTTTTTTGCACACAGCAGGCTCCCCTCTCTCTCTCTCTCTCTCTCTCTCTCTCTCTCTCTCTCTCTCTCTCTCTCTCTCTCTCTCCCTCTCTCTCTCTCTCTCTCTCTCCCTCTCTCTCTCTCTGTCTCTCGCTGCTCTGTGCTCTCTTGTGGACTCTCTCAAGGCACTTTGGATAAAAGCCTCCGCAAGATGTGGCAGATTGCATGTCTCTTATCTGTCCTTCCCAAGGCAGGTGGTGAAGTATCTGAGGGAAACGAGTAAAGAGAGGAAAGGTTTTATTTCTAGAAGGGGGATAGAAAGAGGCGCATCTTTCCCTTCCAGTTATTTCGGCCACCGAGCCAAAAGTGTGGTTTCTCTTTTCTGGTTTAATCACCGGAGCGGACGCTCTCCTCCACATCTCTTCTTCTCCTTCTTCTTCTCTCCCCAATCGTTCTGTCTACTCTGTCGCCGAACGAGAGAAGATCCAGCTCATCTCTCATACCCCTCCTCTTCCTCTCTCCCTCCTGTCTCACCACTCGGTGTTTGGAGGAGAACCCAAAAGAAGCAGCTCAAGGCTTCGCGCTTTTTCCTTCTGCGTCCAGCGTTGCGAGAAGGATTTCCAAAAGTCATTTCAAGTGGACTTTTTTCGTGATTTTGGCACAAAGGCAGCGTGGCTCTGGACCGCATCGAGGGGAAGAGAAGGAAGGACGAAGCACTCTGACCTGGAGGGGACGTATTTCTGGGGAACGAGAAAAGTAAAGAATTGACGAAGAGAGAAGAGGAAGGTACCGGGGAGAGAGATGGAGAACACGCGTGGTCTCTTATTTCCGTCTTTTCGGATGGATTAGGACACCGAGCAGAAACGAGGAGAGACCTTGACTTGGAACCTGTCGTTTTATATCATCGACTTGTGTCTGGATATGGACTGGTCTCTGTAATCGATCAGCTGATTATTGGCTGATTAACTGTCGGACGTTATCACCCGGTAAACTTGGACTTGTGGGGGATTTTAAGAGGAGAAGGGAACCCCGCACTGCAGCTACTCCCTCCTGGCATAACAGCACCTCCGGGGTGATTCATTGATTGATCAATATATTGACGACACCAAACTGAAACAATCTATTGATTATCTCATCACTAAGGTCGACCTTTCTGCCCATTTCTCCCATTTTAACGTTTGAAGTATATCCTTCAATACAACTTATATATAGTAAAACTATATGTACCAGCAAATATTTATGTCCCTGTAGGAATATTACATAAATGTTAAAGCGATCATTAAAAATTAAATATGAAGTACATTAAAGCCCCTGAAGAGATATAGCATGGTGCTACAAGGGCAGAAAGTACCATAAATAACTATAAGAAGGAGCATAAACTCGCACAATTGCCACAACAGCTTCCCTCTGAAATCGTTCTAATAATTTAATAAGGATTATTATAGTGCAAGTGCTTCGCGGGACTCCGGTTCGGAGATTGGAAGTTATTTTTGGCTGCGCAAAGTGGAGCGACTCTTCCACACCAGTGCCCGGACAGAGACAGACTGAACGCAGAGGTCTACCTACTTGTCTCTGTCTAACATCCCCGGCCCCGGAAGAAAGGAGAGGGGTGGGGGGGCACAGAGGGGAGAGAAGGAGAGGATGCGTAACTGTGGTTAATTGGAGGGGACTTAGCCTTCAAACATCTTGGAGCAGAAGAGAGAGTGAGGGATTCTACTCTTTTTTTTTTTTTTTGCAGTTAGGAAGACGTTTCCTGTTTTAGGTTTCTATATTTCGAAGAAGAAAAGCGACCTCTATACTTTCATTTATCTCTCCATCGTCCCGTCAGTTCGGAGAGGGAGAGGAACTGGCTGAAGGAGACCCACGAGGAGAGAGCCAGAGGTGGGATTTATTTCAGCAGATGTTCACCATTTCGTCCGGTTGAGAATCTGTCATCAGCGCCGCTCGGATTCAGGAATAGACACTCCGAAGCACCGGGTAAGAGAAAAAAAAACACGCTCCGATTTTACGCGTGTGCACGCATTTATGATATGAGTTTACTTCACGGGCTGTTTTGTGGACGCGTACTAGTGTGAGAAAGGATGGAAGGAAGGAGAGAGAGATAGTTATTCGCTCGACTGTGTTACGCCATGTGTGCGTCCATGGATAAGCGAGAATAAAAACAGCGATGGATTCTCAACACTGCTTCAAAAACAAAGTCTTTTGACTATTTCGGTCCCACGAACTCCCCCCACAAGGCCAATAGGCTGCTCATTATTCATTCATCAAAATGCAATGCGTGTGTGCAAAGTATGAGTGCGCTAAAAGCTGGGCATCATGGGTGACAGACATTCTCTCAGTGGAGAGCAGGAGCAATGAGCCAGAGATGCAACACTGAACACATCAGCAAAACATATATTTTAGTTTAGATATGTTCTCATCTGCCTTTTTCCTTCCTTTTCCCTTTTTAACTCTACACGTGGCCTAATATGACCAATATGCCCCCCTCGCTGCATGGAGTAGGACACCCAGACTGAAAGACTGAAACAACCGTTTTGTGGTCGTTTCACCTCTTTGTAGTTGTTTCATTGACTTTGTTAACAGTTCCAGGGCCCCGCTGCCCGTTAGGCCTGTACAGTAACACATTTTCATGGAAATATGCTCCGAGAATCCCTTTTAGCCAGTCGGGGTGAAGCACCTTTGGATGAAAGGGGTGCCATTTTGGTTCCACTGTATAATTTTCCCATTTGTTCAAGTCTTCCCAAACACAGACGCTGTTTGTCTGAGTGCTTTACAGCCCAGCAGGTGCTTTCTCTCCCTCCCTCCCTCTCTCTTCTCTCTGTGGGAGTGTAAAGAAAGAGAGATTGTGTGTTGGAAGGACGAACATAGAAAGTGTGTTTGTAGTGTAAGGATGTGTGTGTGTGTGTGTGTGTGTGTGTGTGTGTGAGAGAGAGAGGGGAAGACAGAGGCGCTGTATGTCGTCTAATCGTGTATGCGTGTGCAACAATGCCACAGCAGGGCTGTCACACACACACACACACACACACACACACACACACACACACACACACACTCAGTAGAGGGATGCGTGGAGTTTAATTATCTTGGCCGTTTAGCAACAAGGTGAGCATCAATCGTCAGAGTGGAAGGAGACCGAGCGCCCATCGGAGGCTGCAGGTGTGTGTGTGTGTGTGTGTGTGTGTGTGTTGATTTATAGTGTGAAGCTGCTGTCCTATAGATCTGACCGGTGGGCAGATGGACTGGAAGCAGAACGACTCCGTCACACTGACCAACTCCGGCTATCTATTACCAGGATGGAGGGGGGAGGGGGGGTTACAGCAGGCATGCAGGGTTGGATGAGTGGAAATAGAGAAAGAGAGGAGGCGGGTGGTGGAAGAAGTATTTAGATCCTTTACTGATGGTGAAAGCACCGATACATTAAAGGGGACATACACAAAACTCACCTGTCCAGTGCTTGTGCACATACATTTGGACATTTGGAGTTCCTACCAACTCACAAATTGTGAGACAAGACAAACCAGTGAATACGGGTACATTCAGTCAGACAGCATGAGAAAATATGTTTATTTATTTAAATTTTTTTTTTACATTTAACCATGTAAACATGTTTTCGTAGAAACCCAAAATACAAGTATGAACCTGAAAATGAGCATGATATGTCCCATTTAATGTAAACATACTCCATTACAGAATGACACTAAAGTAAAAGGTATATATGCACATTAGGTAGCTGAGTGTGGTCTGTTGGCACACCCAGCAGGGATGTCACCAGGTCCTGGAGTACACCTGTACATCACAGCATGCCACGGTCTTCATCGGGTGTTCACAAGGTTTTTGATTGACTGTAAAATACAAATAAAGAACAAATAGATCGGAGCAAGTTCAAAAAGAAGTGATGAGAAACAGGAGGTGACATTTAGAGCAGGCAGGTAGAAAGAGTAGATGGATGAACTTGAGAAGAAAAAGAAGAGAGATCAGAGGGAAGAGGAGAGATGAGGAGCGTATAGTGCAGAGGGAGTCACTGCTGTTTTCTCTATTATAATTGCTTCGTGGTTAAATTAATTTATTTTCTCACCCGGTGCTCCTGCGATGTACTGAATCCCTGCTAAGTTACTGAAATGATTATCTACATATCTGTAGTAACACCACAATAGAAGTCTGCTCAGTGGAACTGTTGTTAAGCTGAATTTAATGCATTTGTTTAAACCATCACTGGTCTTTAAATGTGAGCTGAGGTGAACTGATTGGAGTAAAGAGGAGGGATGATGCAGGAAGCGAGGGAGGAGACAAAAAAGGAGGATGAGAAGAAAAGGAAAGGGTTGAAGGAGGAGAGGAGATCTAGTGAATAAAGAAGGGAGTGTAGATTTAGAGACATGAGGACAGGAGAGGAGAGAGGGAGATCCATAAATTGTGGAAGGGATGACAGGGAGCGGAGAGGCGCTGGAAATATACGAGAGGGAGAAGCCTGGCTGAGCGGACGGCGGGGTGAACGAGGGAGAAAGAGGGAGAGAGAGACAGAGGGAGGGTGCTATTGAAGAGCCATAAGCCGCATGACTGTAGATTTGAGATATTGTAGATTCAGCCTGTTTGCACCAATTATTCTCGCTGTGGTCTAGTTTATGGGCTCTTTCTGGGAATCTATGAGAAACTGTCAAATGTAAACTTCAGAACCAAATGCAAACCGTTTTCTCAACAGCAACCAGGACCCATTATACCTTCAAGGCAAAGTGTTGCTTACTGTTTGTGTTGTTCAAACCCTCAGGACTTGACTTTGCTGCTGTGGAGGTTTGGCTCATAATATATGGTCTTTATTAGCCGATTGACTCTGTCGAGGAGAATTGTAAATATTCAAATTTGTTTATGGCTCAAACAACATGGAAAGTTGACAATCCACGATGTCATGTCAGCTGGGTCATTTCTATGTGCTGAAGAAGATGATGTGACGAGAGAGAAAGCTCCAGAATCACTTTGTCAAGCAAACATAATAATAAAGAGCATCTTTGTTACTGGTGAGGGCCTTCAATGAGGTCTCACCCCGACTCATCATATTTTACCACTTGGAGCCGGTCTTTATCTTGACATAGAACGTGTCCTCATGGTTAACGTTGTGAAACAATTCATGGTTAATGTAGCAACACGTGACATTGTAACGTTAACGTTGTGCAATGGTCGTCAGTAAAAATCACTCAACTTTGAACCCTGAATAAAGTTTGTTTGTCCCGTCCACCACCCCTTCGTACTGCGTCAGTTGCTTTGAGCATCTAAGAATGACACGCTTGGGCTAACATTGGCGCTAAAAAAAAAGCCTTGCGTGTCGGTATCAGCACGCCAAGGAGCCACTGCCCAAATGATATTTGATGCTCTGGGAGTGACACCAGGTTGGCTTCACATATGACTGACAAGCACACTACTAGATGGACCTTGCAGCTTGGCGGTGTTCTCAGCTGCCATTTCTGAGGCAGACGTTGAACCTCAGCATTCCACATTCAGCATTTGTTTTTTTGTGTTTTCTTCGGAATTGACAGCAAACATTTACTCATGTTTCATGGCCATAATGATAAATGTACTAATTGTACAACCTAAAATATGTGGTTGCCAATGGAAAAACAGCTGTTTCTGTTTCTTTAAAGCGAGTTTCTCTGTAGTTCTGTGGCTCTCTGTGGCTCTGATTATACGAATTCTGTTTTAAATAGAAACCTCTGATCAGTCCTACGCTGCCTGGCATGTGTGATACTATTATGACTTGTGTATTGCAAAATTTCAAAGAGCAATTTTGATCAAAGTGATGCCACACAATGTAGTAATCCTTACACTTCTGTGAAACTCTGGGATAATTTAATGTCATGCATGCTGAAATGATCAAAGAGTCTTTATTTTTGTCTCATATGAAAGAACTTGCTCAATGGCAGTTTGGCAAGAGGCAAAAATACATACAGCCTGCTGGTTAATTGCATATTGAATATGTGAAAACACAGAAAGGACACGTTATTGAGACTAGTATTGGCAAGCCTGATTAATCTTTTACCACATGGGTTTGTAATTAGGTGTTTTACAACATGTTCCGTTTAAAGTAGAGCTGCACAAAGCAATACTGCCTTTCTTTTTATCGCCATTATTTTCATGCCTCAACGTTGGCCATCGTCGTGGCGGAGGCATTATTATTTCATCTTGTCCGTTCGTCTGTCCAATTCTTGTGAACGCAACATCTCTTGACAACATAGTTCCATGCAGTATGTGATAATCACGAAATCCAATCTATTAGTTTCATGTACAGGGACTCAAATTGTCTGTTCGTCGCTCAGGATCACTTGTTTTTCCGGATGACATCATGCTGTCAAACAACAGTTAAGTTCAGGCGACAACATCATATAGTTATGTTAAGGAAAACCGTCACAAAGTTAGGTTTAGGCAACAAAACCAATTGATTTTTCCATTGGCATTGTTTTTCCGTCCATGTACAAAAATCAATAATTACATTTTGTGACTATTTCACGACGTGCCATGATACTGGGCTGCTCTGGAACTCCTGGAGTGAGTTTCTTCAAATTTGGCACAATTGTCCACCTACACTCCAGGATTCACTGGTTAGATTTTGGTGGTCAAAGGTCACTGTGGCCTCACAAACTACGTTATTTTGGCCATAACTCAAGAATTTTGATGCTAATGACAATTTCACATAATGAAGTGAAATTGTGGACAGACATAGATGTGAAATGCAACTTGACTGGTTGGCGGAGGCATAGGACCACAATGCAGTAATCCTAGTTGAGAATGCAGCTAAAATTGTGTGAGCATTCAGTTGGTCACTGATCAACTGAACCGAAAACTCTTAAGCACAGAAGTTTTATTTAGTCTGTTTTGACTCTGTAGATGCTGGTAGTCGGATTTTGTTATCTTTGTAAATAGCCTGATGAGCTCTTTCCCCCTGTTTCCGGTCTTTATGCTATGCTAAGCTAACAATTTCCTGGCTCCAGTTACGTATCTAACGGAGGTGTATCGATCTTTAACACAATCTACAATCAAGAAAGTCTCCTGACCTGCTTTGCATTATTAATTGTTGGGGGAGAAAATATAGTTGGAATATAGTTTGTTGAAATAGGAAAGAAAAGTTGGGTGGGATTTGGAAGACTAAAAAGGTAAAAAAGTGCCTGACTTAACTTTTCCAAAAGGGATCCATGAAAATGTTAGTCAGTTACCACTTCTGTCCGAACTGCAAGACGGGGTTTCAGTGCTTCCACCTCGACTAATAAGGCGGCTGCTGTTACCACAGTGTTATGGAATTGTTGTCGGTTCTCATCTCTGTGGAGGTCACACTCAGCTCAGATAGGAGCCCTGCAGCTGATAAGGATTCAGTGATTCAGTGTCTTGCTCATCGTCAGCAGGGTGGATGCCTGCTGACGATGAGGGTTTGAACAAACATCATCTGGCTGAATGGGTGGTGTACTCCACATGGCGACCTCTAAGGACTGTGCGTGTGACCGCTGACTTGAATGAACCAACCTAACCTTAACTACGTTCATGTCGTGATGCAGGTATGGATGTGATTTGCTTTCAACCTTGTCTCCAATGGGACAACACACTTTCTACCCTTCAAGCTCCAGTGCTAACACAGACTTTCCTAGAGTGTCATTTTGTTACATTTACAAAGTTTAGTGTTTCTCCTCCCTGAAAAGTAGACTCACCAGTGTCCCTTGCAGCATTACTCATCTTGCCGGTCACAGCGTCTGGATTGCAGCTATTAACCGTCCTTGTGTAAGACATTCTGGTCTCAGGTCTCCTTCTGGCTTGTCGTCGCTTGATAAAAGAGGCAATATGCTTTAATGAGACTGGATCCCAGAGTGAGAGAACATTTTTCTTCTGTGTGCCGCAAAGGAAAAGTTGAAGAAACCTTGGCAATGGAGCAATAATGTAGTATTTTATCTCCTGCAGGCTTTTTGAAGTTAAACAAGCTAAAAGCTTTCCTGCATTTAAACCCCTCTGCAGTGGTGTATAAAGTACCCAAAAGCCATACTTGAGTAAAAGTAAAGATACCTTACTGGAAAACTACTCCGGTAAAAG
This sequence comes from Anarrhichthys ocellatus, assembly GCF_004355925.1. Taxonomy (NCBI): domain Eukaryota; kingdom Metazoa; phylum Chordata; class Actinopteri; order Perciformes; family Anarhichadidae; genus Anarrhichthys; species Anarrhichthys ocellatus. The sequence continues at coordinate 465,507 of NW_022280139.1, forward strand.
TAAAAGTCACCTATTAGAATACTACTTGAGTAAAAGTCTTAAAGTATCTGATATTTATTGTACTTAAGTATCAAAAGTAATTTTCTGATATTAAATGTACTTAAGTATTGAAAGTAAAAGTACAAGTAAATGCTGTTAATAAAAAAGCAAAGGGTCAGAATTATGAAGTTTATTCTTTTAATAAGTGCTGTGGCCAACATGACCAAGGACAAGGAGCTGTGTTGAAAATAATTGTGTTGGCTGTGATCCATCCAGGAGCAACAATGTTCAACATAATATATTGTACATAAGTATACTTTTGCATATACTATGAACTTATCATCATAATTCTCCGAAAAGCAATATGACACTATGAAGGAGTTGTAACAGTGCGTTTATAAGTATGCTCATTCCGACTAGAGGATGTAGAGGGCAAATGCATAATGTTGTGTTCAGCAAAAAATATCCACTTGATGCATCAGGTCAGTGTTGTGAGAAAGGACACCTGCCTTGTAAACTCCTATGGGCCTGATTTGAACACAATAGGCAAAGGTTTTGCTCAAGCTGAATCTGCAATTGGGCGACTGCTACCATCATAACTCCATCTGATCATCCACAAAATGACTCAAATATCAAAACATGATCAATACGAAAGCAGCAACCCAGTCATTACTTGAAACTGAAAAATGTCCTGTTCATCTTCAAAAGAAGTTGGTTTTCAAAATTGCGAGAATTCCGTCTTGCTCTTCTTGGGCTGAAGACTAGTCCTGCGATGCTAAATTCACAGGCCGCTGAGGCAGGTAGAGGTGTGTTCAGCTTGCGCAGAGCTGGGAAGGATTTCCCTAATGCTAACCCTAATGCTAACCCTGATGCTGCGCTCTCGCGGCTCCAAACAACTGTCAACACTTCCTCAGCTCACTAACTCACTAGCGATCCACGGGTGTTGGTCTTCGTCACCACCGTCGTTTGTTGCGGGAGTAGCAGGTGCTTCCATTTCTGATTCCATCATGAAATCAGTCATCGTAGAGTGGAATTATACTCATGTAGTCGTTCGCTAGCTATAGCATATAGCATCCTGGGCATCACTGGGAATCAAAACACCGCGGCTTTGAGAGCACTTATTTGCAATTGCACATTAACGTGATTAACCAATGATTTAACTTGCAAGCTAGGACCACTGATTCACCAAACCTGCTTGCTTGCAGTCTCTGTTCCACCACAGTCCCCGACGTTGGTCTCATGATTCATTTTTTTTCTAAAGATAGATTTGATTTTGTAGAGAGTAACGAAGGTTTCAGGGGAAATGTATCGGAGTAAAAGTATCAGTCTTCTTTGCAAAATGTAGTGAAGTAAAAGTAAAAGTCAACAGAAATATAAGTAGTAAAGTAAAGTACAGATATCCAAAAACACGACTTAAGTACAGTAACGAAGTATTTCGACTTCGTTACTATACACCACTGCCCCTCTGTCCAAACAAGCAGTAGACTTGTGCCCAGTGCAATGGAGATGTTGTTGTCAAAGGGCTGAAGCTGTTTTCTGAGCTGATCAGGTTAAACCTTAAAAGTACTAAACCTTAGCTTATTTTACGGAATTTAAATTACATAATTTTATAGCCAAAAAAATGTAGGGAATTCTAAGAAACACCATGAGTTCAAAGACAAAGTAGCTTGAAGTCACAGATCTTAAGCACTGGAATGATACGATTGTCCTCATACAGAAATAGAAAAGTGTGTGTGCATCTACATCACTTCATGAATTCCTAATCTTTCTCTTGTGTGCTAATAGAAAGCGGTCTTCTGGGGTTAAACAGAGCTCCGGCATCACACAGCACACTCATTTATCAGTTATGATAATTGATGTGATGTTTGCTGACCGTGTTTGTGTGTTGGTGTGGATGGTGGTGGTGGTGGGATTTCAGGGAATTCTGCCCCCCTTGTCAAACAGAAACACATCAGTGGTGATGATGGGGGGGGGGGGGGGGGGCGGTCCTGTGCCTGTAAGGAACACATCACAGCTCAGCTAATCTGGGCTCGACAGAGCATGCTCACACACACACACACTGGGCAATATTATAAGAAAGGATAACACATCAAACTTTTGCAAGTGGATACTGTACATGCATATTATGTGAGACTGTCCTTACCAGAAGAGCAGTATTGTTGTATTGTTGCTGCTGTATTACTACATTATTAAATGTAGAGTACATTTTGAGTATTCCTATAGTAATTACAAATGCTGCTAAAGCACCTTAATGTAAATGGGGTAAGATAAAATAATTCCTCCTCACTGTGACTCTCCAGTTCACCCTTTACCACATCTACCAGCGTGCGTGGCCTATCCTGAGTTGACTTAACATGGTCTGACAGGCCAATCCCTAAGGATTCTGATCAAACAGAGCAATAGTGTACACAGCAGCAACAGTGCAGCCACAGCCTGCAAAAGCAGCAGACATAATATGGCAAAGATCAGCATCCTGCAAAACTGATTCGACACGTTTATCTGCTGATTCTACTTTATTAATGTTTTTTACTGAAGTGGTTTAGTTGGTATTTAGACTCACGTGTGTTAGAGGTAACACACATCAGCACACTGTGGAGCTTTCTTTTGTCACCATTAAAGAACCGTACTGTATTTGATGTTACTGACAACCTTTTTTTTGTCCCCCAAAGAATGCAACAGACGTTTAGATTAATGGGATTCCCCACCATGCAGCAATCATCACCAAGCTGGATGTGAGCTGCGCCATTGCGTTAAAGACTGTTGAGCTGAGTTTCTAGAACAACAGATCTAGAAGATGAACATGAATATTCCGTCAGTGTTTAGTTAAAAGTGTTGCTGTTAAAAAAATAAAAAAACTGAATAAGGAGGAAGATGTGATGTTTGTGATCAGGAAATAGACTATAGAACATGTAATCCTGTATATACAAACATTAGTATACAACTAAATAATATATTACTAATATTAGAACATATTTTGAAGAAAAGTTCCGTTTTTTTACCAACTTCCTGAAAAATGTCAAGAGCAAGAAGACAGACTGTCCTGTTTGCGAACTGCAAAGAAATACCAAGAAGAAGAAGAAGTCAGAGTGACCCTGACTGCACCAACAGGAAGAGTTTTTCGGATCAGTCCTTGTTAGTAGCAGCATTGTCATGCAAAAATAGTTGAATTGAAGTGAACTGAAGAATGTTTTAACTCTCTGGGCTGCCTGGAAGGGAGGAAACTGATCAAACACTTGTGTGTGTTTTTTTTGGGGCCGTGAAATGGGCTGAAACATGCAGAACCTCTTGGCCGGTCCTTTGAACATCAACGTCACACAGCAGTACTTGTGTTTGAGCAGACCACTACATTTCTAAACTTATTTCATCATTTCAGGGGCGAGGCCACTTCACTTTTGATGTTGACAATGTTCATTTAGGGCACAAACAGGAAATGCTTATGCAGCAAGGCCATCAAATAAAACCATGATTCTAGTCCACAGAAATAATGAATTTAACGTAAGGGTGAAGGATTGATTTTCATTATCAATGAATATGTTAATTTCACAAAATACGTTTGGTTTATTGGTATTTACTTTTCAGAACTTTTGCCGGCCCAGTTATGTTGACTGATTTTATTGATTTGTCCTGGATATTTGTGCTTGTGTCTGCAGTCAAATGCACCATTCCCTATAGCCCTGATCCAGAACTGTAGACTATGTATCATGCTCCTACATTGATATCTACCATAAGTCTGCCAATTTCAGTCATATAGCCACTCAAGTTTTCCACCAGCGTATCTGGATGAAGGTCACTTTGACTCTTGCTCGAGCAGCATGATTGGACGCCGTCGGAAAGATTTAAAGCATTTCTGTTGTCAAGAAAATGACGAGTTGATGCAATACACACTTTTTCAAAACCTTGTTTAAAAAAAACCCTTCATGATATCGAATCAAGTAAAAGGACTAAAGGAAAAGTGAAACCACGAGTCAGGAGTGTCAAAGTCAAGAGACAAGCCTTTTGGATTTGGTTAAAGGGGATATATCATGCTTTTCAGGTCGATACTTCTGGGTACTTTGGGTTTCTACTAAAACATGTTTACATACTTTAATGTTCAAAAAACTGAAAACTTGAAATACTTTTTCTCATACTGTCTGTCCGAATATACCCGTATTCACCCTCTGTCTGAAATGCTGCGCTTTAGCATCTGTCTCTTTAAGAGCCCCCTCTCGAAAAAGCCCAGTCTGCCCTAATTGGTTTGCTAGAAAAATATGTTGCACCTTTTGCAAAGGTAGTTCTCAAGCGGTGGATTGAGGTACTCGGAGGGGGTTGCCCAATATTCTACTGAGCCTGCATGTGACGTAGGAAGTGGAGCCAAATCTGAATGACTTGTTGAAATGACTTGTTTTCTGATCTAGTCACACTGACTGGGTTGTCTTATTTCAAAGTTCGTGGGTTGGTAGGAACTCCAGATAGAACATTTTTTTAATATGATGAAAAAATGATATGTCCCCTTTAAGTCAAGTACAAAATGACCAGATGGGTGACTCAACACCACATCTCTGACAGATTTTATCAAAGCGAGCCTTTGTAACTTTAGAAAGAAACACAATTTTTATTTATTCCTATTACAAATGAAAAATGTAGTTCATAAGTGAAAACACACCCTCTCTCAATTAAACACACTCAAAAGATTTGCTGCTACAGCCTTATGACTAATCTGCTATGTTTTATCATTCAACATCGTCCTATAATTGTTCAACGTATCCGCATATAACGGTTCGTATGATATCTCACGAAAAGTTACTTCTAATTTTTCTCTTGCGTTTTCCTACGAATCTCCAGCAACACATTTCAATGTCCGATTATAACATGAATTTGGTCTTTTCAAAAAAGGAAACTTAGCTAGATTTAGGTAACAAAACTTCTTAGTTTAGGTTTAGGAACAGATGGTTGAAAGATTGCTGTTTGTTGGACCCATCCAGCACCCTACCGCCCGCTCGCTGTGTTCTTGTGCGGTATTTATACCTCCTCGTTTGTGAGCTCGTGGTTAACATACATTATAATTTCTTCGGTTATCTATGAATCATGGCGCGTTATGTTTCTAGATGAGACCAGCCTGAATTGCTATATGTGGCCACATTGACTCCTGTGCTAATCTTACAGTCTATTTTGCTGCTTCCTGTCAGGATTGATTGGAACTGGTTGCACTGGTGTCTACATGGGACTGAAGATTATGGCCTCGACACAACTCAATTTGTAGTGCAGACCCCCGCACAAGGTTGTACTTCCTGTCACACGTCTTGGCTGCCTCTGTGAGAGGCGCCAAAAGATCAAAGACTTGCATACAACTGAATGTAAATCAACGGGGATTAGACATGTCACAGCCGGTTTGAATGGCTTCAAATCAACGGTGAAGCCTTTAAAGCCGATGGGCATGACGCAGTCACGGCCAGTCAGACACCAATGTTGCCGCATTTTTCTCATTCAGAAATCCAACCTGTTTGACGTAAGCACTCAAATCTCAAATAGTCTGCGTGTCTAAATGTTGTTGCACATGATCATTTATAGATTTGATATTCTTTCCAACACTATAAGGGGACATCTCCCAGGTTCAAATGTCCGGATTTGATTTAGATAAAAATATGTTCTATTTTCTAAAATGCGGAGTTCAGTTCTATAGAATGGACATTATCTTTTCTGGAAGAGGAAGGACAGAAAATTGTTCAACATAGGCTACTGATTGTATTTCTCCATGAGGCCATGTAGAACTGTGCAAGCCCTCTGTGTATATATGTGTGTGTGTGTGTGTGTGTGTGTGTGTGTGTGTGTGTGTGTGTGTGTGTAGGCTTTAAAACGACAGGTTAACCCGTTTGTCCTCTGGGGACTCTTCTTTTTCAGTCCCTACAGCGCTACAGAAAATAGAAACGGGATGTGTGTGTGTGTGTGTGTGTGTGTGTGTGTGTGCCTGTGAAGATACGAAAACAATGGAGGCTTCTTCTATCCTCTGGTGTCCTGCTCTCTTGCTCTCTTTTCCTTCCCTCCCTCGGCTCCCTCCTTCTTCTCTCTCCATTTATCTCTGACAGCCTCACTACATAGCATCCATGGCTTTATTAATGGAGAGGAGAAGAGATAGCACACACTTCGCAGTTCCATGGGACCAGAGTGCAAACTATCAGAGGGATTCACGAGTGCTACGGTTTACATGAAAATATGACGAGATTAATTTGACGATACTGGAAATTGCCTTTTTTTTTTGTCATCGGTCATGACTGAATTTAAATATGAGCTATACGCAGTTGGCAAGTTGTGGTCGGACAAAAGGCATTTTACGAAACAAGTTTATCTGCGTAGCTGTGTTGACTGCAGCTGGAACATTATAATGCTGAGCTGCACCTCCTCCTCGGCCGGAGAATCCACACTGGCACCGACTTTCCGGTGACTCTGACAGCGCCACAGTCTGAATAAAGCTGGGAGACTCTAGCTCAAATTGTCTCTCTTTTCTTGCCAGGAGGTGCTCTCTGTGCTCCGGTTGCCAGTTTGTGGTTTTCACGGATAATGTGTCCTCAGATCAGCGGGGTTTACAGAACTGAATGTGTGTCACTGGCCGTGAAAAATGTGATTATGGGTCCTTTTAAACAATAAAGACAGTGAGGCCGGAGCCATTCATTCGGCACGGTCAATTATAATAGTGACGATAAACTCTCAGCAAGTGTAGTTACAGAGTGAAGCACTGATTTTACTGGCAGCACCTCCAGGAATTGTCTGGTCTGTCGATGCTCTAAAAGGTAGCCGGTTCACCTGGACAGGTGGGACTATGCTTTGATCCTTCCAATGCCCGCTGCATACCTCAAGTGCTCAAGTGCAAGCTTTCGGAACTGCATCACTGCGGTTTGCACACAGAGCTTATGGTTGATACTTGCTTAGTTGGCTTTGGTTAATAGGAAAGTTCTGTAATGTGGAGGAGCGGGGAATAGTTGTTAGTCGTATAAATTCATTGTTCGTGAGTCTTTTTGTTTGTTCAAAACCAATTTTAGGTCAAGGCAACAAAACCATTTAGTTAGGTTTAGGAAAAAACATCATGTTTGGGCTTTAAATATATGTAACCTTAGGTTTAGACGACAAAATCACTTCGGAAAAAACGGCACAAACGCGTCACTTCCTTAAACTTTAGGACACGAACATCGGTCTGGAACACCGATCTTATGGTTTAAAGTCCTGTGTTTGTTTGACCCATCCACCCCCTCACCTGCCCACCATAAGTGGTCTTTCTCAATATTTAATACTTTGTCACTACCTCTAAACGTTGCATAGTCACATGGATGCGTTTCATTTGTTTGCACACCAAGGCAAATTATCCTAATTGGCATTGTTTTCGTGCTGAGCGACACGGAAAAAACAAATGCATGTGCACTGGGCCGCACAGTGAGAGGGTCCTCCCTTAGGTTCCTCCACCAGCTTCAGGTGAAGTTTGCATGTCTGTATGGGTATTCTTTAAGTGCTCCAGTGTCCTTCCACAGTCCAAAGACAGGCAGATCTGGTGAACTAGAGCATCCAGATGACCTATAGGCATCAATATGAGAAGCTGTGTGATAGACTGGCAACCGATACCAATACTGACCATTATGTGCTGAGATACACTGTACAGGATGAGCAGGACTATGAAATGGATGGCTGGATGGAGGTCGTTGCAGACTCATTTTCACATAACATTGTTTAACACATCTATGTTAGTATTTGAAGATAAGGACATATTGTGAAAGTGATCAAGTTAGTTTTTAGTGAGTGTTTCCTTTTGGCAGAAATATTAAAGATTAATGTCTGAAAGTTCTGTTGTTGCTTCACTACGGCTTCTCAGAAGTTAACAGAAATAAATAACTTCATAGAGAAACATTTAAAAGTACCAAAGACATGTAAACAACTCAGTGTAAAACAAGGGTAGCAGTTCTCTTTAGGATTCATGTTAACGGTTTCTGTTTAGGAGAAGAAGGGTGTTTTCTTTTCTCACGGAGAATAATGTGTCATCATTACAACCGGCTAGGGACAGTTTTATTCTATGTATGCAAATTAGAAATGCTTTCAGCTCTTCTCAGTCAGCAACCAGTATCTATATCAGATGTGTTCTAGTGCGTAGGTACGTACGTCCACATTGGATCATTTCACAGTAAGTAATGTGGCCTTCATGTTGTGACGTGGAAAGGAAGTGTGAGGACATTGGGAGGAAGGATGCGTATATGATAATTGCCATGCACTGGTGTTGTAAAAAGCCAGATAAAAACAAAATAAAAAAAAGTCGGAGATGGGTATAAAACAAGACTTTACACGCCGGGGCATCTTTTCTTTTTCATGCTAGCACCTCTGTGAGGCAGGGATTGGGAACAGCGGTGCTTCGAGCTGAATGCAGCGTCATCAGCATGCTAACATGCTCACAATAACGATGCTAACACACTGATTTTCAGCAGGCAAAACGTTCACCAATCTCACAATCTTAGCACGCTAACATTCATAAACATTAACTAAACACAAAGTAGCCGACAAAGTAAAGCTCGTTTGGACAACATTGGTTCTCAGTACCCATCGCTAACCATGATGGTCTATCGGGATGGAAACGCTTGGATGAAACATTTTCATTCAGTCATCTCATTTTTCTTTGCTTACTCTTCATTTACCCCAGTTTGCCTACTCACTGGGACTTATTTTGATCAGCAAAATGGGTTGCAGTGTGTGTGCGCAAGCGTGCTACACACAGTGAAACAAAGGCAAAGGAAGGAGAGAGGAGAGAACATGATGAGAGGGAGAGAGAGTGTCTAGAAAGAGAATCTGGCAACTGAGCCCAAACCTGTTTATGTAAACATTAATCTTGGCTGAACTGCTGATAGATTGGCTTCACAAACACAAACACACACACACACACACACACACACACACACACACACACACACACAAGCGAGATAATAGCTTCAATCCCACCTCTCAATAGACATATACTCCCATGAATACGACACACGGAGAGAAGTGAGGCCTCTTGTAATTAAGTTCTACATGTGCAAATCCAGTTGTGAAGCATTGCTTGTGAGATCGACAGTATAATCACATCGCCCCAAAAGGGAGAGACCGCTTACTTAGCATTTAAATAGGTTCATGTGTACATGTGTGAGAGAGGGTGTGTATTGGCATGATAAACACTGCCATGCATGGGCTACAGCATGTGTGTTCCTGTGTGTGATAAACTCGCATTGCAGTGTGTGTGTGCAATAAATCTTGCTTGCACATTACTTATCAGGGTCCCAGTGAAACATTGTAGTGTTAACAGAGCAGGTTTTAAAAGGGATGCAGCAGGAATATCAGGGACAATTAACTGTTTGTGTGTGTGTGTTTTTTCTCTGCGCACACAGATACTATAACAGAGGAATTTCCTTTCAGCCTTCCACCTTTCTGAGGTTAAAGTTTCTGTTAAATTGTAACAGAAACTTATGTAACTTGTGTAGGGAATTCATTTTTGTCGATTCGTAAAGCAAAGTAAAACATCATGTCGTTTTTCGTGGTGTGTGTGTGTGTGTCCTAAAGAAGCTCATCTAGTCTACTCAGGCTCAGGGATTTGGCCTTGTGAAACGCAACAGTTGTTCTATTTTTCTGTCCTCCCTGCGTATTTCCCTGAGTCTGCAGAGTAAAAATGAGTTGGCACCGTTCCCTTCTGAAGTGAGGGGGGGTTGCATCTTGGGTTTTACACTGTTGCACCTTCCTTGCTACTTTTCAAGCTCTTTTAGAACAGTCACAAACACTCTGTGACCTACAGGGTGGTGAATAGGAGCCAATTCGCTTGTGCCTTAAACTTCTCCGAATCCTCCAGTTACAAAAAGAAGTGTGGTTGTATAGAAGTCTATAAGAAAATGACTCTTCTTCTCACTTGATTTATTTCCTCAGTCAACATTGTAAACATGAGTTTATGGTTTCAATCTCTAGTTCCAAGTGTTCTTCCATACAGCATGATGTTCATTTAGTAAATCATGGTCCCATTTAGAGTCAAATAGACAATAAAGCAGGGAAAGCTTTAATTATCCATGTTTGGTCTTAGAACTTTAACCCTTTCAAAGTGTATTTTCATTTCCTGAGAGTTATTGTAAACTTTTTTGGTTGCCTAAAAATGTCTTATTCAGCGTTCTGTTGTACTAACCTCCACCCTCTCGTGTCACTTCTGGTTGCCAAAGGCCAAGATGGTGATAGCCAAAATCCAAGCAACCAACAGAACTATCAATTAAAGTATGTTTTTTTGTCATATTTGCTCAAACTGTCACAATATCCTGACAGTAATACATTAATTCAATCAAAAGTCCATTGCCTGTGTACATAACCCAGGCAGAAATGACCTCTCTCACGACAACTTCATTGGGAAACCAAATTAGTATCCATGACATCTTTTTGAAAACTCAATAATGTACATGATTTCCATTGGGTTGTGTAACACAACTTGGAGCAGAACTATTGATCCTTGATCTTGGATCCTGATCTTGGATCAGTTTCAACTCTTAGAGTCATCGAACAAATGATGTGGAGCTGATGTGGAGCATTAAAGTTCTGGTCAGCCTTTGGACCAAAAAGCATTGCTTACATTTGCTATACTGCAGGCTTGTCCTTGGCGCCAAGATTAGATATAGCAGCTCCAACAGGCAACACGGACACCTACCTCAAAACAAATTAGTAGTTATTTAATTAGGTATTTAAGGACCTCTTTTCTGCTTATCGGTTTCTGAAAGCAAAATGTCACAAAACCCTTCCATTAAGGTCCAAACTTTAGCCTTTTCTGGATCTTTCTATTGTCCTTTCAACAGAGCTATCTCAGAGACTCGAGGATACAACATGACATTTTAGGAGAAGAAAATATCTCTTCTTTGAACGGAAGTTTTGACTAGATGAAACTGCACACTGTATCTGTTTGCATTGGTACAAATACTGTAGCTCCTGATATATACATATAGCTCCAGATATTTAGCTCCATGACAACTGAACAAACATCGTCCTCTCAAGAGGACTGTGTGATGCGGTTGAAAGCTCTAGAAAATGTTAATAAGGGGCTTTGAGTTAAGCATTTTTTGCTTAAACTGCCATCTCCAAGGTTGATTTGACCTTTTATGTTGCAAATGATATGTCCATCATATCATCAGAAATCAGAAATGATACAAGTGATACAAGTTCCCTTTTGGATTTCTAATGTTTGCTTAGGATGCAGTAAGCGTCTGTCATGTGCAACTCTTAATGCAACTCTTAAATGTCGTCACTGCTGCCTGAAACGCATCGTCACATCATTAAGTTGCATCCTTATCATCATCATGGAAGAAACATCATCGTCCTTTTTTGTTTTCGCTTGGATGATGGTTTTTCTGTGCCTCCGGGGTACGTTTGTCATGCCAGGGCCACATGTACAGGAAACATCAACAGTGAAAAGATAAATGCCATCTCTGGTAGAAACACCATTTCCGTGGAAAGAAATACTAGTCTTTAGCTTGGGCTTGTTCATCTTTTGCTGAAAGCTCTACAGTGTTAATTGGTTTACAACAAAGGTATATCAATTACCATTGTTGAATGTATTAATAACCCTTAACTAACAGTTAATAAACAGTAACTAATGTGGCTAGAAAATATTTATTTATGGTGTTCATGTTGACTACGGTAATAATTCATACATTATTCACTGTTTGAAAACACACTTTTAACATTAGTTAATGCAGTAATAAGCATTAACCAACAGTTAAGTAATACAATAACAAGCATTAAGTAACTGTTAGCGAATGTCGATTATTAATATTCATTGTTGGTTTACATATTAATAAAGGTACTAAGCAATATTAGTATATGATGATTAAAGATGTTAATTAGCATGTGTGTCATGAAGTTCAGAGCTAAGCCATCTCATTGAGAGAAAACATTTTGTTTTTATAAATGGTTATTTAACGCTTATGAATGTCCACTAGTGGTGTAACGGACCACTGTCGATCCGTGATCTGTACATATCCCCTCACGGTTCAGCACGCATGTGAACTGCGGATTAATTACACTGTTTAACATTCACCATCAGAGTGTGAAATAAAGTTTTACTGATGATCGTTATCTGTCAATATTCAGTAAAACATGCGACCAGGACATCAGCATTCATGCTTTTCTAGTCAGCGATCTGTGATAATGTCACATTGTAAACAACCAATCCATGTTTAAATTTACAGGAGAAGAGCTAGTAACGTTAGCAACAACACTAACGGCTAACAAAGGAAGGTTCTGTTCAGTTATAAAACAGGAAACCCAAAAATTACGTGACATAACTCAGGGAACATGCCGAGGTGTTAAAACAACATAAATAGGCATTAGAGAGGGAATTATAATCTGTTTAACTTCCTAACACTTGCTTATAATACATCATTAACACTACTAATGACAAGATTAGTTATAATCCATAAAAATACAATCTTTTATTTCCTTATCATTTGAATTGTGTGTTTTTATGAGAAAATAACCCTCTATAAATTACTAGAGCAAAGTAAAAGAATGACATTTAGAATTGTTGATGATTGCCAGTATGGATCATCAATGATCATGAATTAGTATCGGCGGCAAAAAAACGTGATCGGGGATATCTAAAAGTAATATTTGCTCCATTTTTTCTTTTGTGCTGATCCGATCTGTTATCTGATCCGTGACTCTGATCCGTGATACGATCCGCACCGTGAGTTTTATGATCTGTTGTACCACTACTGTCCGCTTAATTCGCCATCATCCAACTTGTGACTTGTTTTTGGTGGATACGGTTGAGATACACACTCCATGGTCTTCATGTAGATGTTTGCTTGTTTTCCTTTATCTTCATGTAGATGTTCCTTTAATTTATAGCGTAAACTATGAATGATTGTGCGTGTTGTACAGATATATGGGTAAAAATAAGCCAATCCAATGGCTTTTATGTAAAGTACTGGATGGCAGGATTTGGAATCTTTTTACTCCGTTGTCACTATGAGCTGATTGTTGATTAACTGTTGCGTGTTGACGTTTCTATGTTTTCTCCACTCCAGCTTTCATTTTCTACTTCTCCAACAAAACAATTTGTCCGCGAGGAGCTTTCAGAATCCATCCATCCATCCATTTTCCACCGCTTATCCGGGGTCAGGTCGCGGTGGCAGCAGGTCAAGCAGGCCGACCCAGACCTCCCTCTCACCGGCAACATGTTCCAGCTCATTCTGGGGGATCCCGAGGCGTTCCCAGGCCAGCTGGGAGATGTAATCTCTCCAGCGTGTTCTGGGTCTTCCCCGGGGTCTCTTCCCAGTTGGACGTGCCTGGAAAACCTCCAGTGGGAGGCGTCCAGGAGGCATCCTAATTAGATGCCCGAACCACCTCAGCTGACTCCTTTCGACGCGAAGGAGTAGCGGCTCGACTCCAAGCTCCCTCCTGATGACTGAGCTCCTTACCCTATCTCTAAGGCTGAGCCCGGCCACCCTACGGAGGAAACTCATTTCGGCCGCTTGTAGCCGCGACCTTGTCCTTTCGGTCACGACCCAGAGTTCGTGACCATAGGTGAGGGTAGGAACGTAGACCGAGTGGTAAATTGAGAGCTTTGCCTTCCGGCTCAGCTCCCTCTTCACCAAGACGGTCCGGTGCAGCGCCTGCTTTACTGCTGCAACCGCACCGATCCGTCTGTTGATCTCCCGCTCCATCTTACCCTCACTCGTGAACAAGACCCCGAGATACTTGAACTCCTTCGCTTGAGGTAGGCACTCCGTCCCCACCTGGAGGGAGCAATCTACCAGTTTCCGGCAGAGCACCATGGCCTCAGATTTGGAGGTGCTAACTCTCATCCCCGCCGCTTCACACTCGGCTGCAAACTGCCCCAGTGAATGCTGGAGGTCACGATCCGAGGAGGCTAACAGGACCACATCATCTGCAAATAGCAGAGAAGCGATCCCGAGACCCCCGAGACTGACGTTCTCCGCCCCCAGGCTGCGCCTAGATATCCTGTCCATGAAAATCACGAACAGGACCGGTGACAAAGGGCAGCCCACCCACCGGGAACGTGTCTGACTTATTGCCGAGAATGCGGACACAGCTCCTACTGCAGTCGTACAGAGACCGGATCGCCCGTTGTAACGGGTCCGGCACCCCATACTCCCGCAGCACCCCCCACAAGACCCCCCGAGGGACCCGGTCGAAAGCCTTCTCCAAGTCCACAAAGCACATGTAGACTGGTTGGGCTTTCAGAATGTGCAACAGAAAGTTGACATAATCAGTTCAGTGGGTCATGAAACACATAAATGGCAAATGGGAACTAGAAATCTCCCATTCAAATACGTGAAAGAAACACCTACTGACAAAAGGAGAGACGTGACATGATCATAATGATACCCTGCCAGTCCCTTTTATCCCCTTCATTTATTCTTATATGACATACAGCAAGATGTCAATAAGTAATAAGGAGTGGGCGAGCAGGTATTTATTTTTCATAAATGTCTAACGTTATCAGAGAAACATGCTGGGGAGTTGATTTATGACTATTGAACATTGTACAAGCAGAGAGGAAGAGACAGAGGTAGCGGAGGGATGCAGAAAGCAGGAGGGAGTGATGGAGGGAGATGTTGAAATCAGTGTGGTAACAAGTGGCACTCCTTATACTGTGGGACACTGAATCTGCTGTTCTCGCAGAGACAAGCTCAGTTCAGCTCTTTTTCTTGTATCTAAAGCATGCTTTTAGTCTGAAAGATTTATTCCGGGAGACTTGGAGCCTCAATTATACATTTTTTTTAACTCAAGTCAGCTTGTTGTGAAAATGTCACTAAACCTAAAATAAACATTTAGTGACATTTACTTACATATTTTATTTTGAAAATATGGCTTTTGAAGACAAATAGTGCATGTTATTCGGAAACAAAGTCTAAATGACATTAACATAGTTTGGCAATGCGAGTTGAAAATGTATTTTTCCTTGAAAAAGTCCTTTACAGGCAGTAAATACATAGATAGATAATGTTGAAAAAGTGATTTAGATAGAAATTGTACTGTTTATTGTAAACTCCATTGTAAACCATTTACATACGAATTGGTCAACATTGTCTTTTACTGGGGGAAGAGAGAAGTCCAGATCCAGATCAGATTTAGATGAGGGATCAAGAGAGGAGAATGGAGGAGACCTACATCTATTGCACGTCTGTCCGTCCTGATAGAAGGATTCCTCCTCAGTTGCTCTGCCCTTATCTGCTGCCCGGGTCCAAGGACAGAAGGTGTCTTATACTGTACAGATTGTAAAGCCCCGGAGGCAAATTTGTTATTTGGGATATTGGACAATATAAATAAAATTGACTTGACTTGAACTAAGAAACTATGAAATGGGAACAGGTGAAGATGGCATCCACAGCAGCGATATCACAAGAACCTCCACAGGGTCTAAGCATGATACAGAGGATGGAGCAACAGACCAACAAAACAGCACACAGTTTCCTGCTGAGTTAGAAAGAGTAGGAATGGTTAGTTGGTAAGAACGAATGTAAAATACACTAGCTGAAGTGCATGTAGAGTAGCGAAAAAGGTTTATGTGGGATGTGCTTCAGTGAACGTCTATCTATCAGTCCATCATCTGTAAATGTGTAAATGCAAAGTGGCTCTTGAAATTGACACCAGACGATTTAAAATGTGTTGCAAACGTTTGTTTTCAAATCGATACTGTAAATCAGCAATGTAACAGAGTGGACACAAACTGTGAAGCCAAAGCTAAAATTGACCTTTTGGAGAAGAACTTTTTTTACGAATTTGAGTCATTTGAGCCCTAACCTCTTCTCAAATGTTAATGAATTTACGTTTATGAGTTAATATCTTCATCATCCTACTTGAATTTGATTCACATTTACAATATTTTCGGAGAGAGAACAGCAAAGGAAAGAGATAGTAAAACCTTAAAAAAGAGGGAAAGAATTGAGAGGATCAGGGTTACTGTATGTGTGTGTGTGTGTGTGCAGGTAATAATTCACCATTTAGACTCCTTCTCCCTTTTACTTCTTTTACCTGTCTTTTGTTGCATTGTTCTCTCCCCTTCAGTGCTCTCTTTCCTTACCCTTTTTTTTCTCTATTTCTCTGCATGCCGTCTGTCGCTCGCATGTTTCTTCCGCACTTTCCCGTTCTCATTACCGCCAATGTGTGACCCGAGCTGACATCTAGTTTTTAAAGGTCTAGCATGTGGAGTTGGTACGTGAAGATGGAGCAGGTACACACCGAACCCACGCCCAGGCCAACACACAACCAACAAGCCTTGTTGGTGCACATTCGTATGTGTGCTCGGACCTTATATGTTTGTCTGCTTTTGTGTGCCTCAGTTTGTTGATGTGTGTGTTAAGGTCAAAAGACAGCTTACACAACGCTACCAATTACAGGAACGGTATGGCCTTGACCTTGGACCTGTGTGTGGCTTCACCACAGTACAGTCCACGCTTGAAGAAGGTTGGATCTACAGGCTGCAGAGAAGGAATTATTATTAACTGGCTGGTCCTATTTTACTGGTCCATATGGAGTTAATGCAATGAACCCAAACCGAGGGGCAAAATTAATAAAGAATGGATTTTGGCCACTAATAGCACCGTGAATTGTGCATCATTTGCAAGTCTGATTCACACTTAGCCCCACAAACTTCACATAGCCTATTCCGTTTCACTGCAAGTCACATTAAATTAAAGAGTAACACTGAATTACCACTGGGGGACTCCCAGTTATTATTATTATCTATTACCATCTCTTCTCCCTCAACAAATCCAATCGGGGACATTGATTTATTGACTTTCACCAATATTGCCATACAAATAATTTGAAAGATATCGGTACAGAAAAATTCTAGACATGGTGGCTTTAAAAGGCTTTAACAGGACCCTTTAAACACTGTTACGGACACGTCTTTAAAATAGCTACATTTCAGTGCAAAGTCAATACATTTCAATCGTTAGAGCTGCTCCTAGGGGTGAAATAAATCTATATGAAAGATAAGAATGTCCAACACAGAGGAAACCTTCATAGCCTATTAGCTGCTAGCTAATCACCACATAACCCATATTTATGTAACGCTGCTCAGCTATCGTATAAACTGCTCCCCAAAACTGCCATTTTAAAGCCTTGAATTCGGTATTTTGGCCGTCGCCATCTTGGATTTCGGCCATTGCCATCTTGGTATTTTGCAACCATTCGGAAGTGATCATATTTAGACAGTGGAGGAGTGAAGCAGCGGCACTTTCATGAAGCCGTGCAGACGAGCTTTGCTGTGCTACCATAAATCAAGGCACATTACGGTTCCCTGGTTAACAAAAATCACTGATTATGATGATATGAACACTGTCTTGAGAAGAGTCATGGTATCCACAAAAATACAACACAAAAGACTCAGTAGGGGAATTGTCAAGTGACATTACATGACGAGGGGCCCTGGGCATAGCCTAACATTGTATTTTGTTTTCATGCAATAAGTAGGAATTTTCCGAGTTGGGGAAGTGTTAAAAGGGTTGTATGTGAACCATAACATGTTTCTGTAGGTAAATTGGGATGATACATCAACAGGATACACAGAAAATGTGCAAATGACAATATAGAATACTAACACAATGTTCTAAACGATAAAACACAGTAGTGTAATGCTTTTTCTTGCTTTTAATATGTGCACGCCACAGAGATATATTTAAGAATGAACCATTACCAGCAAATATATGCTTTACATTCAGTAAATGGACCCCGGCCCTGCTCGCCGTGACAGATGCACATCATTACCTTTGCTCCTACTGTATGTTCTTTATTTTTTTTTTACTTTGTAATGGTAAAAAATAAAGGGAAAGCTCTGGAGCCTTTTCTCTCGGCAGGACGCTGCCAGCATTATCTTCAGTCTGCTTCCTGGTTGATAATGACGGGGCAGAAAGTACAGGCTGTCACCGCCTGATGCTCCTTCGAGCAGAGCAAGAAGGGAAGGGGAAGATATAAAAAGCGACATGACGGAAAGGATAATTTGGGAAGATGGGTTTCCTCTTCTCTGAGCGCGTTGAAATATCATTTCTCATTGTCAGCGACTCTAGGGCTTTTATTCCGCTTTTATACGATCTTATTTTTGTAGCGCTTTGAGTGGAAGGTAGCTTTGTTTTGAGGGGATTCATCCAAGGCGTTTGTGCTCCGTGCGTTTCGGTATTGTGCAGTGGGTGGTGACAGGAGGGATGGGGAGGAGAGGGAAGAATGACAACGCGGCGCCAGAACAGGACAGGCCGTTGGTTGTAAGTGCTAAAGAGGATCCTGCCTTCCTCGTGTGCTCACTGTGTCTGGGAGAAAATTACTAACATCACCACTACAAGGCTCTGCTAAACAGATGCTGCTCAATGCCAAATGGGTCATTACACCAACTAAACTGTGCTGAGTGCGCCCATGTGTGTTTTGTGCGCAATGCTATATGTGTGTGTGTGTGTGTGTGTGTGTGTGCTGTTGTACGTGTCACTTTGCAGACCACGTGTGGGTATGTATAATGAATTGGTATGTTGTATTGATGAGGACATATGGTGTTTCCATATGGGGGTGTCACGCTTTGAGGAGCCTCAGTACTGCGAGTTGATGTGTCTCTTCTGCTAATGTCTCTATCATACTCCATGTTGTTGTATCATTGTTATTATTTTATTATTGCTCCTTGCTAATCACTCATTAATAGAATCAAGGTCTTTCAGGGTTTTTATTTCTACTTAAGTGACAGATCGGATTCATCTTCCTCCCTGAGCAAACAACTGTATACATCACTTATGTTCCTCTTACTAGTAAACATGCTCAAAATCACAAGCCCTTCCAGGAGAGTTTTGGCAGCCTGCAGGGAAAACTACTTGCCTTCATAAACTCTTAAGGCCTTAAAACTTCATAAATACCATGAACGATGCATGTATAGACAATATAGTAAAGACATAAAAAATAAAAACGTAAGATGATGTAGGAAACCAAGCCTGTCTCCTGGTAATTACATTAGCAGCACCTTTTTTTTTCCACCCAGGAGACCGCTCTTTGTGTCCCGTGTCAAACCAAATGAACACTGAATTATCTTACAGTACTTTCAGACTTGGCTAACACGATTCGGATTTGTACCAAAACACATCTTGTTTGTCTGCAGTCTCAACATAACCCATGTGCCCTCAATGTGTTTGACTGAAAGCAGACCAGTGTTTGAAGCTGCTCACTTCAAGGGGTTAAGGCCGGTTCACGTCCAGCTGGGGACCTTCGCTGCATGTCACACCGCATCCCTCACTCCCCCTCATTTCCTGTCATCTCTTTATTGTCATGCAACTGTCAAATAAAGGCATACAATGGTCAGGAAAACAAGGATCTCTTTTCTGATCAGATCCTGTAAGATGTGTTCGTAGTGCAAACAATATATACGATCATTTAGAAAAACAGCCAAACAACAGATGAGTGATTTGGAATGAGAGTATGGAATCCGACAAACACTTGTTGCTGGGATCAGGTACATTTAACTGGCTCGTCAGCATATAAATGGCTTTTACACTGTCAGGAGTTTGCTGACTTAACACCCGCAGGAAGAAACCCGACATTTTAATGAGAAATTGAATAAGTTATTTGGCCAGCCCTAACCCTCATTAACTTTCATAATGCGCTGCCCTCCGGCAGCACACATCCGGTACAGACCTGAGAGAGTCAATACAGAAACTCAGGATCTGAGATGTTTGTTTCTTAAATGATTAGAACTCAATGTCTCAATGTGGCATTTATCATGTACATTTGTTGATCTATACCAAGTGCGATTAGTTTTCCTTTTTTTCTGTGCATGATTCCTCTGAAGGATGACCCTAATCTACCACTGAGCCACAGTCGTTCCTAAAGTCAGCAACACGTGTCAATTACTTGCATACAGCCTTTTTCAAAATAAACTTATGTCTTCGCAGGAAAAAAAGTTAGCTTTAGGCATTAAAACTACTTTGCTAGGTTTAGAAAAAGATTGTGAAATGTGTAATAAGGTATAGGCAACAAAACTGCTTAGTTAGGTTTCGGACATTTTGTCGTTTTGGTCAAAATAAATATGGAAGTGCAGTTACTGAAGTACAAAGTCTCCTGGTTGAAAGATCATGTTTTGTTGCCCCCCCCCCCCCCCCCGCTACACTGTTTAGGATATATTAGTCACTATAGTCCCTCGTTCATGATCACATGGCTAGCGTACAAAATGTTTAAGTGGGAATATCCCTCAATAATGAACTGTAATTCGTAGATATCCCACGAATTCTGTCTATATCTACGAATTACGGTTCATTATTTTCAGCGATGAATGCTGGATGAGACCAGCCTGAATCTGTACATGCACACGCATATACATTACATGCAGAAGAGAGACATACACAAGCACCTGGACACTCAGCTTACACCACCATCAATTCATGTAAACTACGCGTGTAGTCACAAAGACAAACAAAGATTATATACAGACACACATGCAGCATGTATAGGGGACACCTGCAGATAAGACGCACCCCTACACACATGCATATATGGGGTAAAGACACGTGCACACACACACACATACACACACACCTAGGCCTGCACAGAGACCACTGCAGTCTTAGAGGCTCCATGCTGAATGTGATGTTATTAGAAGTGGCTTAATGGTGCCATATTGTGTCCCTTCTCAGCCACACACACAGAGATACACTCACATTAAGACACAGACTTAACACACAGACCATACACTTACCCAGGACCACAGAGCACACTCATGTATGAGCACACACACTGCAGGGATTCAACAATGTCTCTTTCTGTTTCTCATTCTCTCTCTTTTTTCTTTATTCATATAACAAGAAGCATACATGTTCATAAGCATAATTATTCTGTGATGCAAATATGCTAAATTTAGCCAAATGCCTTACTTTCCAATGCTGTCCATGTAAAGATACAAATACAAGCGAGAATTGGCTAAAATATAACTAAGACGAAACATAACCAGGATAGAACAGGAACAGAACGCACATAATACGTGAAATCACTATAGAGAGGATGTAAAGCACGCATGCACAGTCAAGACTATTCATCGCATGCAGGGTGCAATGACAATACTGCATATAAAAAACGACATGCAATGTCATTGACATATAGCAGTTCTACGTGATAAAATTGGAAGGCGTCGTGTTAAAATGAAATGGTTTAAAGTACAACACCATGAAAAGGCTCATTGCCTCTTAATGCCACAGTATGTAGCTGATTTACTAGCAAGGCGACTTGATGACTTGGTGACTGACAGGGTGATGAGATGCATGGCTTCGTGAATGCCTGAGTGCATGACAAGATTTCTATGTGACTGGCTAGTTAACTGTCTGACTTGTTGCCAAGATTGGTTGAAGAGAGAATTGACAAGGTGACTAGATGACTTGCAAGGCTGCTATACGTAGGCAACTCTGGTTTGGTCAGGAGTGGACTGAGAGGGTGACTTGCTGAAACCAATTGGTAACTGACTTCATGGCTATCTGACTAGGCGATCAGATGAGTGAGTGGGTGACTTGAGAACTGAATACGCAACAACATGACCGACTCATTCAATTGGAGATGAGTTGGTGATAAGATGACTGAGTAAGTGACTTTATTACCAACTAGGGGACTGTACGACTATAGGTCAAAGTTGGACTGACTGAGTGACTTATTGGGAGGAGAGGACGAGGGCAACTGAGGCCCAGTGGGTCGTCCTTCAATCAGACGATCGGCGGATCAATACCTGACTTCGCTAGTCCATGTCAATGTGTCCTTGGGCAAGACACTTAACCCCTAATTGCTCCCGAATGCTGTGTATTTGGTGTATGCTTGGGTATAAATGGTTTGAGTGTTCTGATGCCATCTGTGTGTGAATGAGTATTTATGGGTGAATGACATACAGTGTAAAAGCACTTTGAGTGGTCGGAGACTAGAAAAGCACGATACAAGTACAAGTCCATTTACCATTTACTGACAAGATGATTTGGTGACTGATAATTGGATAAATAGATGTCAAGGTGACGAGATAACTGAGGTGTCTCGATGACTAGCTAGTTGCCAAGATGAGTGACTAGGTAACTTGGTGACTGACTAGGTGACAAGGCGATTGGCGAGTGGGCAGTACAACTGGTTTGCTAGATGACGGACCAGGCGACCTGATGACTTGGTTACATCATGACTTGATGAGTAGGCCTCTCAGTGACTGACTAGGTGACTGAAGGTGAATACCTGACTTGCTGAAAAGAGGACTAACAAGATGACTTGATGACTGTCTAGGTGACTCGATGAATGAATGGATGGCTTGTTGACTTGGTAACTGATCATGTGACACAGTTACTGGTCTTTGTCACAAGATGACTGAATGTATGACAAGATAAGTTCCAGGTTGTCCGCCAGACTTGACGGGATGTAAACTAGGACTAACCGAGTGACATGATGACCGTTCAGGTGACTTGGTGAATGACTTGGTAACAAGATGACTGATATGCCTGGGTGTAGTCCGAATGGTTGTCTGTGAGTGACTGGCAGAAAAATTTGACCTGCTTGCTGGGTAAGTGGTCTACTGAGATAATTGATGGTATTTATAAGGCTTGCTGGGTGACCACGGCTCACTGATTGGCTGACTGGCTGGCCAAAAAAAGGAAAATTGTCTTGGGAAGGTAATTATAAAATGTGCTGATTGAAATTAGCAATAAGGTCTTTGCCGGCTGGCTGAGACTAAAGTGCGGTTATTGTAAACTCAGCTCTGTAATCCAGACTGACGTGCTGAGCAATAGCAATGGATTTGCCACCTTTCTTTTCCTCTGGCGTGGGATTCTCTACTATCGCCTATCCATTATCTGTTGTCTGTCTGTTGTGTACCCCCCCCCCCCTCCCCCAACACCACACCACCACCACCCCTCGCAGAGCAGTGACCATTTTAAGGGACAATCCATTTCTCTTTTACCCCGATTATCACATTGCTCCTCTTAGTAATGGAACCGAGCTGCCTAGTCAATGGGTTTGTATTGGAATACGATACCCCTGCTGAATGGAGCGGTGGTGGATCATGAATAGCCCGAGGTAGCACTAAAACTGTCTGCGTGTTGTTCTGTGCTGTGAAAGACACATCACTCTGAATTTTAACAAGGCCTCAATAGAAAAATAATGACTTTTCCGAGAAAGGCTTCCCTCGTCTCCTTCATTTGACATTAAGGCGGGGGGCTTTTCAAGCTTTTACCCTTCCAAAAAAAAAATAAAGTCAGATGAATTGTGGTTGTATCAGATACTGTGCCATGAGGCCCTAATGTAGAAGGTTAACCAACAGGCACATTGTTTTACATGGATCTCCTCTTTAAACACAAATATGCTTAATAACAAAAGCCAGCTTCCAGGCATGCTCTGAGGCTCCTGTTCCAAGAGAAGCTGCCGCCTCGGCTGTAAAAGTCACCACACGTCTACAGCCAAGTCATTGCCGTTTCTATAATTGGCTGGTTTATTAGACGTCCTCCACGGCATTTCTCGCACATATTTTGCTAAAAGCGGTATTTATCATACGATAAATATCTTGTCTCTTTGCAGCGGTGCATCCTTGCAGCCAGGATATTTTTTGTTCTTTTCTTTTAGTACATTTGCAACCTTTTTGCCCTTTTTTTTGGAAAGGGGGAGGCGAGTCTGCGTTGTGTGCATCAGTGACCTATGTGCTTGAAAATACCTCAATTTCAGAAGTCTGTGTCGGCAGTGGGGATGGAGAAAGTGAAATGTTTCTAGAGGAGACCCTGTGTATGTGTTGTGTGTGTGTGTTTGTGTGTTTGTGCACATAAAATGTGGGCATTTGCCTGCCTGTGTTTGCCACAGATGGTGTGTGTGTGTGTGTGTGTGTGTGTGTGCGTACTTGTGCCATGTTGGACTCCAGACCAGCTCAGCAGCTGCTAATGACTCTGACAGAAGAAATCTCTCTCTGTCTCCTTTCTGACTTCCTTTCTCTCCGTTCTGTGACTGTTCTGTTTCTTCCCTTTTTATTTTTTTAACCCTCACTCTCCCTCTCCTCCAAGTTTTTGTCATTCTTTTTTTTCCTCCCACAATTTCTCTCTCTCCCTCTGTCCTCCTGCTTGTTATTACACAACACCCAAGGCTTTTCTCTCCCATACCTCCCTCCGACCCTTCCTTCTCTCTTTCTCCCCGGCATGTCATGCTGAGGCAGATGTCAACACTATAGGCTGGGCCAAAATCCCCCCTTTCTTCTTTTCCACCTCTATCTGTTCCTCCTGTCCCCATTTTTCTCTCGGTCTGTTGTCCTTTCTTCGTCACCACATCCTCCCACTCCTTTCTCCTGGCTTGACTTCTTTTTCTAACATTTCCTATTTTATAAAGATCAACTCAACCGAAACTCTACGTTCATTTTATTGCCATTTGTAGGAATTAAAAATACATGCAAAAAAAATGTATGGGGCAAGAGGGAGAGTGCACAACGATACAAATACATCTTCCCTCACAACATCTTTACTTTTCCTCAGTCTTCTCCCACCTTCTTCCCTTTGAATGAATATGATGAAGTGTGCGAGGTAAAAGACAGGAAAGCTTTAATATCCCACTGGAAATGCATGGGAGGTGCACATCAATGTGTGCTGAATGCAGTTAGACGGCAAAAGACAAAAAGCTGAAGACAAAAAGCCCAATTTTACCAGACATTTTACTAACTTTTAATTTTGTGAATTTCACTTTCAGATGAAATAATCGGCTGACTGAGTGCTTCTGATTCAAAACGATGAGAGAATTTAAGAGTGTTCTCAAGGCTAGTGTGTGTATTGTGGTGGAAAAAAACTATTCAATCGTACAGATCGAGTCCTATAATACTGAATACTGAAACAAGAAACATTGAGGAAAGAAGTTTGTCTTTAAAGTATTTACTCTGCGCAGAGAAGGCTTCACCGTCATACTGACTGCAACACAGTCCGCAGAGGATGAGCCAAAAGTTCAGTTTGTCTCCTGCTCTTAACCATCTCAGCACACAGTAGGGAGGGAACATCAGGTATTTACATTACAACAATTGATCAGCAGTTTCAAGCTCCCCATTGACACCTCCAGTCACCCCCTTCCTCTTCTGAGCCTTGTCACACAAAGACATGTGTCTCTGTTACCTTTGATTATCCCTGGGAATCTTCACACCTAAACATTCTCTGGTTAAACTGCACCCCCACTGAGTTACTTCCTCTTATCAAAGCAAAGGCAGAGACACCCCATATGGTCCTGTTACCACTCTCCTCAGTACACAATCATGTCACATATATAGTTTTGTTCGTGAGTAAGGCACATAAACTAAGTCACAGTGGAGATGTACTAGCACAACCACATTTTCTATCACAGTATTCTTATAAAGGTTAATGATACTATTTTATTTTCCACAAATCCAGAAAGGGCTGAAAGAAACAATAGAACTGGTTTTATCTCATTACATCCTGACAGTAATCAGTGAATCAAATGATCTAATGAAAGAGAAAACAACAACAAGGGCAACAAGCATGCTAGCTTAACAGCTGCAAGTACTAACTATAGCCAATGTTGGTAGTTGGTAGTTTTCATTATGACAATTCCGGGGGAGTGGCTATGGACAGGGTCCTTAATTAAAGGACGGGCTGTCAGTTTCGCCAACTAGATATTACAACTTTTGGAGCTAGTGCTGCTCGCTACTTTCATTGGAAAAGAGTTAGCAGCCTCGGGATGTTTTTTTTCCTCGCTTGGATGATCTTTTAAATCTAGCGTAGTCTCGCTAGTTCTTCAAGATTACCAACCCTGCTTTTAATGTCCACCACCTGTAGCTACAAGAAGCATGCAATATGAAATGTTGATTAAATATGTATATCCGCCTCTCCTGAGAGCCTCTTTCACCTCTGGCCTCTGCAGTGAAGAGACCATGATGAAAGACCACTGCCGACATTTCGACAGCAAGGACGGTCCCTCCAGGAAGTTGGGATCATTCATTAGCAACAATGAATGCTAATTAAAACACTGAACTTAACTCTTTGGAACTGTTAAGGAGCACTAGCCCCCAGGCTATGTTGCAAGTTGACAGTTTTCAAAGTCACCAAAACTGACACCATTGTAATCGAATACCTAAAGCTAATCATTTGGAGTTTGTTGTCAGCGCTACATATCGTTTTTGGAACAATTAAGATTATCATATAGATTGAATTGGTGAATTCTTCACCAATTCCTGAGGGAAATATCTTCAAGTTATTTCGCTCCTAAATGCTTATGTTCACCAGCTGGTTAACTGTTTGGTAGCCCACTGGGCAGGTAGCGGTGGAAAAACTGGGTTTATCAGGTGTTTTATTGCTGAAATCTTTAGCTGAAAGAGTAAAGTTCAGGTCTGTAAAAACCAAAGCTATTAGCCAACAGATGCTAAAACGCTCTGTAGAGCTGAGAAGACCGCAGAGTTGGGGGATTATTGCTGAAACTGTGGGTTCATAACTACAAGTGGCATCTTTATAGTGAACATACTTATTTGAGCAATTGTGTTTAGAGCAGCTTTAAATACCACTGAAAGTTCTTTTTTCATTTTTTTGGAGAAAGCTGTGGAAAGTCATCATCAAGTGATTTTGGACTACAATATTCCTGCAAGGCCAGAATAGATAGGAAGCCTGTACCAACACTGGAAACCCCGTAATTATTGCTTTATAATGACATTGACAACCCAGCTAAAAAGATATACAAACTTACAATGCTGTCAGTATATGTTGAATATTTAACTTAAGACTTACAAAATATCTTCAATGATAAATAATTTAAAACATGCTTGTTGACCACTACCTGCCTCACTGAAAAAAGGAGCGACCCAAGTGTGTGACAGAGACACAGCTATTGAAGGCTACGGATGTCGTTAGCTTTGCTGCACTCTTTATTGCAATTTTCCTCATTTAAAAGCGACTTTTTACCAAAACGTCGTATTGTGGATGATTTCTGCTCGCCTGGCTCAACCTGCACATCACGTTAACCCGGACGAGTCCCGCCTCACGTACGCCTCCGTCCGTCAAACATGCACCGAGCTGCATCATCTCACTCTCTCCTCATCCTCGTCTCCTCTGGATCCAGGTGTGGAAGGGATCGGCCATATGCTCCATTCCTTCAGATGTAACCTCAGAGAGGAGGAGGCGAGAGTGGAGAGGAGAGGAGGTGTAATATCCTGGCAGAAGCTCCTCTCTGCTGTGTTGCCCTCAGGGGGGGCAATGTTCCACTCTCCTCCTCTTCTTTGGCCAAAGCAGCAAGAGATACTGAAGGAGAAGAGGAAAAAACAGAGAGGAAGAGGAGAAGGATGTGTGCAGCATTGGCACACACCCCTTCCATTCCTCTCTCCTTCTGGCAGACAAGCTATATGACACAACTGATTACTCATCTCATTACAGTCAGCACTTAACCTCTGTGTGTGTGTGTGTGTGTGTGTGTGTGTGTGTGTGTGTGTGAATGCCCACGTATCCACGCTTAATTGCGTGAACATACGTCCAGCGTGCCTGCTCACATCTGACCTTCCGTGTGTGTGTCTGGCCTCAGTCCACGAATTGCACTCCAGGAAATACTTGACGTTGGTTCCGACACAACATCTGAACTGACATATGTGGGTTTGGCCTCTCTGAGCGTTTTCTTAGCAGCCGTGTTTGTGCATTCATGGTGTGTGTATATATCTTTGCGTGAACGTTAACGGGAATATCTCCTGGCTCATCAGCACTGTAAAACTTAGTGGATCCTAACAAGTGTGTGCCCTTAAGAGTTCACTTGTGTTTAGCATGCCAAGCTACGTGTCCTGCAGCGCTTGGCTGAGCTACAGTCAGAAAATGAAACTGAGTATGGTCTGTGTGTACACCTACATTATATTACATTATATATTAACATCTGTGTGTATATAAGGAAACAACAAGGGCTCGCTGTCTATAGGTATGTGTGAGGAGAGGTAAGTAAAAGTTTGAGCGGGAGGAGACGGAAAACATCAGTGCTGAAGATGATGATTGTTCTTGGTACTGTACTGTACATAACAGGGCAGGGTGATAGCGGTGCAGTTCACTTTTAGAACAATGTCAGTATTCATTATTATACAGTGCCTTTTTTTGGTAAATTGGGAACAGGTTCGATAAAATCACCCAACAGGAAAGGATCCTTCCTCCTTGTGAAATCCATCCCTAAAACATCAGCTTTCCTAATCACATTGATGCAAAGAATCATCAAATCGCCTCATTGCCATTAAACTGTCCTGCTCATTAATTTGCAGCTTTGCTTCCAATGGCCTAATACAGTGCGTCATTTCACCTCAATAGGGCCCTTGGATCTCAGTCAGTTCATCTCAGTAATAGTGTTCAGTAGATTCACTGGTGCTTTTCATTGAATCTGCAGATTTGCATCTAGTTTAACTTTGTGGAACTTTGACGCACACATTTCTTTCATTAAAGTGTCTTGATAGTTTTGACTTTGAAGGGAAGTGAGCAGTGTTGCCAGGTGTACGATAATTACCATATTTGTACAACAATGTTGCCCTGTGTACGGTATATAATTCTAACAAATCCTCAATGTACAATAGGGGGCAATGGGTGAATGAGCGGCGCTTTGGATAAAAGCTCTGTATAAATGTAGCCATTTACCATTTGCTGTACAGTCATCGACTGTAGAAAAGAAGTCATCCTGACGTCACCCATTGGTTTGCGGACTGCGTCTTTGAAGACTCAAGTTCGGCGATTTTGGTGTCGCCATTTTGGATTATGGATGTTGCCATGTTTTTGTTTTGAACAGAAGTTAACATATTTGGACTGCGGGAGGAGTGACGTAGCGGCAGCGACCTGTCAATCACAGTAAGCCCCGCCCTGAAGCATACCCTGCTTTATGGTCTATTTGACCATAATTTACTAAATGAACATCATGATGTATTGAAGAAGACTTGAAACTAGAGATTGAGACCATAAACTCATGTTTACAATGTTTACTGAGGTAATAAATCAAGAGAGAAGTAGAGTCATTTTCTCATAGACTTCTATACAACCAGACTTATTTAGTCGCCCCCTGCAAATTTTAAGAAACTTCTGCATTGGCTTCACTCACAGAACCTGAGGCTGCCACCTGTTTATAGTACAAACATAATGTATTATTAATAAATATACAGTATCACTACCAAGGTACTGTAGATGGGACAGTTCATCATTTGAGCCACACTCACACAAGAGCTATAGCTTAAAGTTGCCGCAAAACGCCTGTGCCTGAGCATCGTTAACTCTCGCTCATTGTCACGTTCATTAATTGCAAACGGATACGATACAGTGTACCCAGCTCCATGACCAAAACTTTATACAAGACAAATGATATTCTAGTATTCTGTTTGCCAGTTGTTTTGCATTTGCCTGTTTGAGCTGATGATATTCTGCCCTTTAGCTTATATGGAATCTCTCTCCCTCTCCTGTCAGTTGCTCTGTTTCTTTCCCTCTCATCGTCAGCCAGAAGGTCACGTTTCACCGGCAGCCACACAACATAATAATCTCAACCTGACATAGAAGCCTTGTGCACGTGCATTTGAATGTGTGCTGCACTTCTGGACATTGTACCTCTTTTGTATCGCCCCTGTCTTTCCACGTCTGTGTACGTGCTCGCAAATCTGGCAGAATTCAATTCCCAGGAACCCCAGATGGCCTCCGATCCCAATTGAACCAAACGTCAATTTCCTCTCAGCCTTCAGGAGACACGATTCAGAAAGCTCAGGATTGGCACCGTGAACTGAGGCTGGTGTTTTTTTGGCTCCGGCTGTCATGACGATGTACCCTGATCCCCAGAAAAATCCCTGTGGGTTCTCCCCATACAATCGGCCCCGCCATCTTTTCCGGTTCAGTCACTAGGAGGCTGTACATTGACGTGACATTGCAAATAAAGGGAGGAGACAAATCGCTCTTGTTGGTGCCCAGGGGAGACAACGGTTAATGTTCGCCGTTATCAAATCTGACTGCTGGAGTCGTGCGGGGGAGCTGTTGTAAAACACCTGCTAAGTGCACAACCCGAACCGCATTGCGGTTGATTTGTATGTTCATGCCATGGGGGTCAGGGCTGAAGGGGGGGTGGACCGTGGCGGTGCGGTTTGACAAAGAGGAGAATGGAAACAAGCAGGAGTGAATTAAATTAATGAAACTGACCTTGTGAAACACACTGTGGGTTGTTTTTCAAAGTTCATGTTTGTTGTTGAGAAAAATCAGATGTTCTCGTTACTGAACTATGCAGCTCTTCTGCCGTCATACGCCGCTGCAGTGTTCTTGCTGTCAAAGAAAAACAAAAAGTTCCATGCATATGTTTCATACCAGCTCACACAATGCCACGTGGTTAACATTGAGAAACGGCAAAGTCTCACTTTTCAAAACATTATTTTTGCCACCATCAGCACAGTTTTAGTGTAACTTTTATGAAGTCACTAGATTCCTTCTAAACAGTGTCTTCTTCTTTGCATCATTTAAATCTGAATTCTAGATGCTCTAACTGTTACCTTTAATAAAGTACTTACTTACTTTACTCCAAATGAGAAGAGCTGAATTAAGGCCTTTACACACCGGAGGCGTGCTGAATAAACGAAAGGAAAATAAGAAATACTTGGCAGCAAATAGTAAGTCCGTTCCCTCGTTCGCGATGCGAATTACGAACTACCTAAGCTAATGTAAGCTATTTGATTGAGTTTCCTTTTACCAAAATGCTCTGAGTGAATTTAAGTTCCCGCTGGTAAACAGTTATGTGGTGTATGATTTTATTTTGAAAGGTAAGACTGGATCTGGTCTGCACTGCCTTTGTTACATTACAGTTATTTAGCAGACATTTTTACCCAAAGTGACTTACAATTCAGATTCTATCCATACACCGTAGGCACAGCTACGGGAGCAATTTTGGGGTTAAGTGTCTTGCTCAAGGACACATCGACATGCGACTAGCAGAGCCGGGGATCGAACCGCCGACCCTCTGATTGAAGGATGGCCCTGCTCTCCACTTAGCCACAGTCACCACCAACGCTCTGTCAAGGCCCTGAGTTTCACCTCTCAGGCTACATACATTGATGTGGGTGTCTCGGCTCGGTGCCTCTGCTGCTGCTGATGTGCTGCGAAAGCCTCGCCTGGGACTTCTCAGTGGGGTTTTGGGGGGTGCTTTAGGTGGTTGGAAAGGGGTAACCCTAAGTGAGTCAATGCTAAAATATGAATTGAGTTGTGCTCGAGGTACAAGAAAGACATATTAGAGGAGTGGAATTCCCCTTTAAGTTCAGCATGAGCAGCCCCTCTTTTTGCCATCATTTCTCTATTGATCAGCTTTTAACGCTCCGAAGAAAAATATCGACTGCTGAGTTAGCCACTGATTTGTGTAGCTCGGTACATAATGTGCGTGTGTGTGTGTATGCTATGATTGCAGCTCTGTGTGTGTGTGTGTGTGCCCCTCCTGCATCCTAAATCAAACCACACAAATGAAAAAGGGGGGGGGGGGGGCAACAATGGCCGCCATGAAACCATGTCCTGCATATAAAAAGTCTGCGGTCTCGCATAGAGAGCGGCGAGATGGCACAAGCGCCAGTGGAAAAACGCTTGCCTGGAAACGCATCAGAGCACGCTTCTGTTTGCTCGTTGCCTTGCAAAAGTCAAACTCAGCAGTTCACAAGAGGCGGCGTGTTCCTCTGTTGTGATCGGCCTCTCCGTTCTCTGCTCAGGTGTCTGAAAAAACGCCCGGGATAAATATTGGATGAGCGGACGTCAGCACAACGGCTCCAAAGTGTTTGAGGCTGTTTCAGTGCCCGCCGACAACAGTTGCGTTTTTTTTTTTGTGATTTCAGATCCTCCATTTTTGAGAGGGTGTAAAAGCATTAAACTGGCTTTTCCCATGAAAGTGCACTTCCTGTTTCAGCTTTTTGAACATTTGAAAGAAAATGCGAGCAGTTCCCCCAAAAAACTGTCACGCAAACTGTTCTTTTCTTTGGATTCAGTGGAGCTCACAAAGAGGGCTTTTTCCAGCAACTCGTTTGTTTTGTTGTTGACAGGAAAATGTAAAAGAAAAGAAAAATGTACTCTGTGCTCCTTTATTCACTTCCATGCATGCATATTTCAGAGGGTTTATTAAGAGAGAAGAAGCAAAAGAAATGAGGAACGAGTAGGAGACAGGGGCATTGAAGGAGGGATGATTCGAAAGTCAGCAGAGAGTTAGTGTACAGCTGTTCAGATGTTTCTCTTCTGTGGTAAGGACAAGTATGACAGCTTTCAGAGCAGGACTCTAGCACACAATAGTGATGAATAGCAAACTTGCTGCTGCGGCACCAAATATTCATACATATTGAAACATTAGTGTTTGCAGACTTTTGAACTTCGAGAATACGTGAATTTTGAAAACGTAAGATGTCCTGTAGTCAATGTTTGATAAGACTAACATATCTTTTAATAGTTAGACTGGGTGCAAACGTATATCAGGAAAAGTGATACAGGAAGTTAGGCTAAGGCAAGAAAACCACTAATTGTAGATAAATCTTAGCTGAATTTCAGGAGCAGGACCACACCTCAGCCACTCCCCCACTTCCGGCCACACTCCTACAAATACCTACCCACTCTAAGACTCAGCTTGCTCACGCTTTCCGCATCCGCATCCCTCCCTCCCTCCCTCCCTCTTGTTAAACCATTTCAACCAAGGTTATCTCCCCCATAGTCATCATCCTCCTGTCCCACATGGAGACCGGGGGATCTGCAAGGCCCGGGAGCCGCAGTGGATCCTCAACTAAGCCTCCCCCAAACCGCTACTGGCTAATCTCCACCAACCATTCCTCAACGCTCCAAATAATCGACGTAGGCTCGCCCTCGGCTGAGGCGGGGTCCTAAACTAGTGAAATTAGGTTTAGGATTAGAGCAGGGTTGCTGTTAACTTGCGACTCATGAGACCATATAGCGAATGAGTCGCATAACTAGCGACTAACGTGAGTCACGTGACTAACTACACTCAGGACTCAGATGACTAACGGGGGTCTCCTGGCTTGAAGCCCTGTGTTTGTTTGACCCATACACCACCCTCTACTCCGACCTTGTGTGGACGATCTCGCACTTCATACTACGCCATGTTGCTCTGAGCATGTCATAATGACGCTGCTGTTTACAATGGAGATAGCTTCAAGCCCGGTGCCTCCCGTACACATGCCAATGAATGCCTCTGTGCGTCGGCATCAGACTCCGGCGGAGCACAGACCAAGCTGCAGTGTTACGATGGAGAACAGGTCAAGGCTGTATTCCTGTTATTGTTGCATATCTGTCCGTGACGTGGCACTTTAACGCTCGCAGGAACGTGTGAGTGCTGCAGTCCATCCCTCCTGAGACCCAATCACTTTTTCTCTGGTCACATTCCTGGTCACATCCTATTGGGTTATGCTAATTGTTGCACCATGAAAAAAAACGCAGTCAGTAATGAGTAATTTCCCCAGACATCAGTCCGAACTTGTTCTTTTTTGGTTTTGTCATTTCATCTTTTTTTATTAACAGAAAAGATTTTGTGTCGAGAGGGTTCCTCTCATTTTGGTGTGTGTGCTCCGATATCAGCGGCTTGTTTTACACGTGTAATGATCAAGACAACAAGAGAGGGAGGCCGAGGTAGAGAGAGATGGGCGACAGTGTTGGTTTGAACTTTAACAGGTTGCACATTCTGTTGTGCATGTGTGTGCAATCTGAGTCAATTATTCTACATCAGTTCGAACGCTCAGTTGCTGCATGTCAACACTGTCACTGTACATATTCATATGCAGACCGATAGCTCAGTTCTTCACATACTTAGTTTTTTTAATACATTTAGATTATTTATTATAGAATCAATGTTTGAATGTACAGTTACATATACATTAATGTGTCACACTGCGAATATTGAGTCGATCATGTTGACTTGGAGACCCAGAACATGTTAGAAAGGCAATGTTTGGACCGGTGCTTGGTTTGGGCTGGTACTCACTGGTACCGTGTGTGATTTAGTACCTTTACTTCTGACTGCATGTTGCTCTGGTGTTGAAACATTGCAAGAGAAAGAGAGGGTGGAATGAAAATAAATCTAAACTATGCCCATGTCTAAAGGCAAAAGTGTTAATAGCTGTTACCAGCGGCGAAAGGTTAAGAGACGCCATCACACCAAACAGCAATATGTGATAATCCTGTGAACATGGGGATAACAGAGCACATCAGGCTAATCTTTCCTCAAAGGCTTCCATGCTGTTTTACTCAGTTGAAAACACAAAACATGACAGAAGTAACTTTAAGAGACCTTAATGGGTTGGAACCCAGCTTACATTCTCACATCTGGACGATCACTGCTTGAAATGAGCCTGATTGTAAAATTGCCGGTTTTGAAGAAATTATCCTTGAATTTGCAGCTCAACCATTTGACAAGCAGAGTGGAAGCACACTGACATACTGCTCGCTGTAAAGGCTACTGGCGCTACTAGCTATTGGACCACCTTCCAGCTTCCCACTCCTCCACAAACATCATGGTCTTTCCTTTAATGACAGCCCTCCGCATGGCGGTTATTTTTCAGGCCAATAAATGTTGTCAGATTTGTTAAAGCCGACTAGCAAAGGATCACTACTGACTGGATGTGTCCTCTAACTTAAACTCTACATTAAAGTTTCAATTGTGAAGGAACATGTTCTGCATTATGTATTACATATGTAAAAATAATCATCATCATAATGCTTCTCAGGAATTTCTGTCTATTTTCCTAAAGAAATAGATTCCACATTGAATCAGCATGAGCACAGTGTGACTTTCATCTTAAATATGAGAGTAATGCCACATCCTTATTTATCTAAAACACGATACAAACACAGCACTGCATCCCCAAACATGTCTTCTGTATATTCATACACTGCATACACTATTACCAAGACTGTGCCTGTGCTGAAAGCATGTTTCCATGCTTATTCCTTTGTGCAATGTGTGTGACGTGTATCTGCTGTGTGTGTGTGTGTGTGTGTGTGTGTGTGTGTGTGTGTGTGTGTGTGTGTGTGACATGTATCTGCTGTGTGTGTGTGTGTGTTTGTGAGTGTGCGGCAGTAGTGGGTCGAATCAGCATGGCTGGTGTCATGTGTGGGTGGACAGGCAGACAGCACACTGCTTTCAACCTGACAGCAACTATCCACAGAGGCAGAGAGAGAAAGAGGAGCAGGGATGAAGAGAGAGAGACAGAGAGAGAGAGAGAGAGAGAGAGAGAGAGAGAGAGAGAGAGAGAGA
>NW_022280139.1:500679-502752 GCF_004355925.1 Anarrhichthys ocellatus
GAGAGAGAGAGAGAGAGAGAGAGAGAGAGAGAGAGAGAGAGAGAGAGCGAGAGAGAGCGAGAGAAATGTAATCGTCCAGATGTTTCTCAAAATACTGCAAACATGTCTTACTGGTCCATCAATCCTACATATCTGAAGCCTTTATTTCCCTATGTAATGGGTATATTTGATGATTTTAAGCAAGAAGTGTTCCTGTGTGCATACATTCAACCCCTGCATAGTGATGAAGGTAATGATCATGAACCACAACATCGCACGTTTTACCCCATTCTGTAGGCTTTTAATGTGAATCATCCATAGAAATAGAATAGGACAACAGACATTCCTTTACAAATCAATGTAACAGGATGGTCAGAGCGTCTGACATTTTTACGTGTACCCTTGCCATTGCAACTGTTGTCGCGGGCTAACTTCCATTGTAGTCGCAGCTTGTTAAAAAACGTCTTTGCCTCTTCTGGCAGGATGTAAAAGGTTCTTACCAGGCGGCAACCTCCGGTTCTGCCGAGTGAATCTGACGTGGAAGCGTCTTAAAACCTGCATTCTCTCTACTGACCAGCAGGGGGCGACTCCTCCGGTTGCAAAAAGAAGTCTGATTGTATAGAAGTCAATGAGAAAATGACCCTACTTCTCTCTTGATTTATTACCTCGATAAACATTGTAAACATGAGTTTATGGTCTCAATCTCTAGTTTCAAGTCTTCTTCAATACATCATGATGTTCATTTAGTAAGTTATGCTCCATTTAGAGTCAAACAGACCATAAAGCAGAGCATGCCTTAAGTCGGGCTAACAATGTTTGACAGGTTGCTGCCGCTACCAGAGCTGTATATAGTGTCTCTCCGTCACTCCTCTGCATTCCAAATATGGTAACTGCTGTTCATTGGTTGCAAAAAAACCAACATGGTGACGGACGTAATCCATGATGGCGGCGGCGAAATCGCCGAACTCGAGGCATTAAAACGGCAGTCCACAAACCAATGAGTGACATCACGATGACTACGTCCACTTCTTAAATACGGTCTGTGGTTTGCACTCATGTAGACTACCATGTCCAATTGAAACGTGCTTTTCTGAGGGCTTTACTTTCCATGGTCAACGATGAGGCTTGTAGTGTGAAAAGTAGTTTATTCCATGAAATGTACACAAATACATCCATGCAATGATGGACTATAAAAAAATTGCTCGTCTGCTAAAAAATAACTAAAATACAGTCTACAATCTGCGATCAGAGAAATTCTTGCTCCACATCCTACTCCCTCGAAGATTAACTTGCACTTATCACACTTAGAGGACTCAACCCAAATGATCCATTAGCAGGAACAGACTAGAGGAGCTTTAATCTTAACAGGGCAAAAGCACACATCAAAGCACATTCTGCAATATGACCATTACCTTCATTCTATTGTATATTAAACCTTGAGCAGAACAAAAGTTCCCTTTTGCAAAGATAATCAAATACAAGAAGAGTGTAAACAGTAAAACGTGGCTCTTACATCCATATTGGCTAAATCGACTCCTAGAAAGTTGCTGACTCACTGAGGTGAGGTTTTGACGACCAAAATGATCAGCGGATTAGTAATGTTACGAAGCGCAGAGAGTCAGTGTCGATGAGTGAAAATGTGACAACTGAATGCTTCATCCGCACATTCTCTACACACACAGCGTAGAAAAGCACGTTGCCACAAGCGTGCTGGTGGGGAATCTGTAAAAGTTATTTTTCCTGCCTTTTATTTTCGGCTGATCCGATCCGTGACTCAAAACCGTGATGCGAGATTTCATGGAGAGAGACTGAGAAAGTGGGAGGAAAAGATGGAGGGAGAGATTGAAGAGGAGGAGAGAGAGAAAGAGGGAGAGGGGCTGCATTCTGCCTTGACAGCCCATATTGTATCACTCTGATCCCAGCTTGGCTCTGATTGATGGCATAATTACAATATGGATATGAGATATTTACATGAGGCAGCCACGATTATTCACAGCCACATACTTTTTCACTGAACACATGACCCCCCCCCACCTCCCCCCCCCCCCCCCACCAGGGCAAGAGCGTAGACCCCGGAGCCCGCCGTATCAGTAA
>NW_022280139.1:502852-527190 GCF_004355925.1 Anarrhichthys ocellatus
TCTACAGACGCAGCCCACCCCTCATACCCCCCCCCCTTTTTTTTCTCCCTCCACCCCCCCCCCCCCCCCCCCCCCCCCCCAAGAGCTTCATAAAGCATGTTGTTGGCAAAAGTCACTTCCTGTTTACATACGGTGGGATTTGCACTCCAGTTCTAAATAAAACAATGTCAGGGATCATATCATTATTTTATATTTTACGGTAAGTGTACATAACAGAAGCACATGGACTGAAAACAGGAAAGGGATGATTTTAAATTACTTTTAACGCACATTTCTAAAAAGAGCAGAAGACGGGGCAATGATGACATTTTCCTACATGACAAAGGTCCCAGTTCACATTCAGACAGAAAAGATTCAGGTCACATGCCACAATATTCATAACAACTATGCGTTTATGAAATTACAGCAAGTCACGACTTGTTTTTGACCCGTGAAGTCACGAAAAGCCGGCACACAAAGG
This sequence comes from Anarrhichthys ocellatus, assembly GCF_004355925.1. Lineage (NCBI taxonomy): Eukaryota > Metazoa > Chordata > Actinopteri > Perciformes > Anarhichadidae > Anarrhichthys > Anarrhichthys ocellatus. Next base: position 503,313 of record NW_022280139.1, read on the forward strand.
GCGACGTGCGCTTTCAGTGTGGGGAAGAAAGTGAAGAATGTCAAATTTCCAAATGTCAGAGTTATCACGAGAGGTCGGAGCAGGGCGGCTGCATGTTATTCCTACAGACTCAGACAGGTCGGCTGATATTTGTGTCCACGAACAAGCCCATCCGTGCTATTTCGGTGGTGGGGTCGCTGGGTTACCGCGAAGAAGAACAGAAACCCCATCAGAACTCATTTCTGTCACTTTGCATCGGACAATGAGTCACTCCTCAGAATGTAATTGTTGGAGTGGCTGCAGAGGAAATATGCCACCACGTAGTGCTGAACAGTGAAGTCTATCTTTGGATGGGAGGTCATACTTTTTGGAGAAGCCGATCAACTTTTGGTTGTCAGTTGACTTTAGGATGTGTAGTGCGATTACATACAAAGTCAATGCAGGGAGCTCTACGATACTACCTTATATTTGTACAGAGATCAGACAAAACTCCAGGTATATACATGTATGTGTATGAACCATAATACCGTCTATGGTATAAACAATTACGTCACTTCCATATTTATGCCTAGATGGCGTTATTCTTTGCCTGTTGCCAAAGCCTAGCCTTGATTGATCCGAACGCCACTAAAGTCAGACTTTTTACAGAATATGCATCACTACATAGTTATTTCAACATCCTTTAAATCCGTTTAATGCAGCAAAATCTGTTTATTTTGGGTTCAAACCACTGTAGTAAACTAGATCAATCAAGCCGACGTGTGACTCGCACTTTGTTAGGTTTAGTTTTAGGGTTAAGGTGACCTCCTCTCCCTCCCGACTCTTCAAATAGCTCACGTTTGGTCAGTGTCCATAAGCACAGGAGAACGTTGCAACGATGCTCCCTAAAGCGACGGTATGCGACGCACTGGGCTTTCAGCTACCTCCTGCTAACTGGGTCACATAGGTCAAACAAACACAGGACTCTCATCCATAAGACCGGCGTTCGTGTCTCACATTTTGTCCCCCTGTGCATAACGCAACTAGTTTGTCACTTGCTAGTTAACTTGACTCGTTGTTGAGTCAAGTTAACGTCAACCATTTTTTTTTCATTAAAAGTTTCTTTTTGGTTTTGTTACCTAAACATAATTTTCTGTGAGGACAGAGGTTTATTTTGAAAGGACAAGCGTACTGACACGCCGTAAAAGTAACGCTGGGACCAAGGGGCCAGGGGGGCAGCAACCAAGGGGCCAGGCATTTAGTTGTGATGGTCACAGTTACGTCAAGGGGCTCGGGAATGCATCAGGTCAATGAGTGTCCTCACAAGGACAGAAGCACATGGTCATTTGTGTGTGTGTGTGTGCGCATGTGTGTGTGTGTACAACAAACAGGCAGGCACATGATAATGGAGTTTAATCGATTCGATGGAGCCACTGCTGAACAAATAGCTTTCCAACCTCTCCGCCTAACCTCATTGCTTCATCCTTTCATTTCTCCTTTCAAATCTTCCCTTTTTTGTTGCTTTTCTTCTACCTCACTTCCTCTCTTTTACTTCCTTTCTCATTCCCCTGCTTCCTCCTCTACATTAAAAGAGCGACCGGTGCTGGAGACGCTGTTAAATGTCTAATCGCTGGAGGTGTTGGGGTAGGGGATAGCTCTCTGCAGCAAACTCTCGTACCTGTTAAGCGGTGCCGTTAAATAGCGTAATGTTGGGGAAACGGGGATCTGCTGAGAGCAATTACATATTTCACTGAACAGGTGGTACTGCATTTATTAGCGCACACCTCGTGCTGCGTATGTGTGTGTGTGTGTGTGTGTGTGTGTGTATGCACATGTTTGTCAGTGTCCTGCAACATTGTATCGCTACGGCGTCTGGAAAAAACCAGAAACACCGTAGCAGACACTTGTTTTTGCCGTTTTCTGCTTTTCTAAAAAAAAAGAAGATATTCATTGGAGCCTAATAAACACCCTTGTTCCAACTTCCCAGTGAAAATAATTTGTAAATATTTATACTAAATAATAAATTAGTCAATTTATTATTTAGATTCCTTTTTTCCCACCAAAACAGGGGGGCCACAGGAGACCCCCGTTCTCTGCGTGTTGACCGGGAGGCAGCGACTTGGTATTAATATCCATGAGAAGTGCACCGAGCCTCATGTTTACATAAATTCCAGGCAACAGTCCGTTTAAATTGATTCGCCGAGTTGATCTTGTGACACTCGCGCAAATTATTCACTAATGTAAATTACAAAAGTAGCAGCAGTTTGAAATTTAAAAGATTACCCAACTATTAACTTCTCCCCTCTGGCAGTCGCTACAGAACACTGTGTGCAGAAAAAATACAAGCAGACACAGGAAGAGTTTCTTCTCTTCAGTCATACACTGTCAATAACCCTCTAACCCTCTATAGATTGTTATTTTACAGTTTTTTTGAACATAATCTGCCACTGTCTTCTGAATTTAGCAGCCAAATGTCACAACTGATCATCTGAATGAAAGCTTCTATCCATCAATGAGAAATAATTGCGCTTTTTCCGTGAACAAGGAACACACAAATGTGACACCAATACCATCAAATCTGAATTTGTTTTAACACAATCCACAATTTAAAGAGTCTATCGTTGAATTTTAGAAACTAGGAATCTTTAAAAATCTTAATCGCAGCTGATTAAATCCAATTAAAATGTATAGAAGTAGTTGTCAATATTTTTTATCAAATGACTCTAAAGTGAAAATGCGCATTGGTGACAAACCCTCAAAAGAGTTTTCACCCAATTGCACTTCCCATCAGCTGTGCAGACTCCTTTAGTGTTTATCTACTAAAACAGCTTCATATAATGTTGTGGTTATGACGACAATATTAGCTTGTTTTGCTGCTACTTTTTGAAAAAAAAACAATATAATCAATGCTGCTTTAAAACCTTTTATTAAGTTAAGGTCCTTATTTCAATTGAATCCAGATGTCTGCAACGTAAAGCTACAGTGAGAAATGCAATGATTTACACGCCAGTTTAATAATATATGTTTAATGACCTGAGGGACAACACTTTTGAGACCGTCAAATGTCAGCAACATTTTGGAATGAAAATGTATTCTGCCTAAAATCTCTTTCCTAATGTTTTATTTATTCTAAACACATTGCTTTCAGAAGACTAGCTTAATAAAGGAAGACCAGATGAAGAGTTATTATTGTAAAGTAGTGGGTCCAAAACACAGCAGGAAAATCAGGAAAAGCCGATTGCTGACATAAGCACAGGGCAGACCTGGATGCACATAAGGGATATATCTGGAGGGACACCAAACTGCACGTGAGGCAAAAAAAAAAACATTGGCAGCATCTGTTGGACAGGTAGGGCCTCGCACAAGGTCAGAGTGTGAGGGAGACACGGAGCGTACACACACATGGGAGAGAGACCATGCGGAAAACATAACGCAAAGAAAAACAGCGTGCTTCCCTACAATCCATTCCACACGGGAATTCAAATCTACCCAACATAGATCCAGGAATCAATTGACCACGCATTCTCATCGTGGCTCTTATCAATCTATTTATTCATTCACCAAGAGGGGCCTTACACATCTGACCTTGAAATACATCAGCGAAACCAGCTATAGAATACTTTCAACCGCACACAGCTCGGACCTGTTTATTTCAAACTTTGTCTCTCTGCTGTTTTATCCTCTGCAGCAGAGTCAAGAGTCTCATTCACGGCGGAAGGTGATTTAAGTGCTTCTATCAGACGCAGCGGTTTGAGCGTCTCAGAAACAGTTGCCGTTCTTGCGCTATAATGTCTGGAATTCCCAGAGATCGGTGTGATAAGCGGTTGCCCGGAGGGGCGCATTCGTGCCATGTTGGATGAAGGATGTCAGGAGAGAGCGGCCAGGGCTCCTTCAAGTAAAACATCATGACAGAGACGTGCAAAAGGGCAGCTTACAAATACAGCTGTCAGACCTTAAAGTCAGCAAGAGAAGACCGTAGAAGAAGACCAGCCCTCTGGCCCTGCCAGTTATTATGAAGATACCGGACGCTGAGAGACGTAAGATAAGAGATAAGAGATAATATGGATAAGAGAGACGCTGCCTGACCTGACAAACCATACTTCTGCTAATGACTCGATCGCAAACTGGCACAAACAGCATACACGGCGCCAAACTTGGTGGGGTAATGGAGTGGGAAATGTTTTCTTGGCTCACATTAGACCCGATTAGCAGTTGTGCTTGACGGTGCACTCTGGAAGTCCTCAAACAGTACTGCTGACCAGGTGGGTCCTTTTGGCTGCTGTCCTCTTTTAACCTTTCTAATTTGAAACTTCCAGCGGGTCGACCCGTCATTGTCCTAAGGATGTCACAGCTGTGCTTTTATTCAATACTGCAAGTAACACAATGGATTTTGCCAAGCATGACATGCTTTTTAAGTTACTACAGTAGGCCATCTATAGTCACTGTTTAAAGAGAACTGTAGGTAATTGATTTTATTTTTTGAATTTTTTACGAGTGAGTCGACATTCTGTCACACAGTGTATTTTGGTGACAAACACTGTTTGTTTTCACCACTAGTGGGTGCTATGGAGCAGAGCTTCTGAGTAGCAGGTCCCAGCTCTGTTTCATCTTGTGCATGAGCATGTCAGCGAAGTGATGTGTGCAAATACGACTGCAAAGATCAGAGAACAGTTTACCAAGCGGCCAAAAATGATGTTCAATAATTGTTCTACTAAAAACAAATAGGTTGGAACTATCTGAATATCAATTTATGCTTATTATGTCCATGATGCCATTTTTTCTATTGCTGCAGCATTGCGCAACTCTGAACTCTTGTTGGACAGGATGTTTCTGTTTATCTTTGTCACTCACGTGAAAGCACTGCAATGGACGAGGAGCGGCTGATTCATGAAGAGAAGTCATCAACACGATACCTCCTCATTTCATAAAAAAAAGAATGTAAATAAGGTGGCAGCTGGCTGGAAGGAGATTGCCAGGAGATAGTAGAAGTCTCCAGTAAATATCTTCGTAGAAAATGTGTCTTTTTATTGAAAACTAACAAACGTTGAAAGATAGCATTTACAACTCACCCACTATTCATTTTTAGTTAATAAATGCAGTGTGCTCAAGGAGAGTTTAGTGAATCCTCAACACACTATGATCTTATCAACACGATTCAACTTAATCTCTTGATCGACCATCATTTTATTTTGCGCTCTCGTGTCATTTGTGTCAACCAAAGCTGTACACGTATGTCTGTACAAGTACATCCGCTCATGCAAGTGGAAAGAAGGATAAACAACCGATGCCAAACCAACGTGGTGCTCCTCAGGTGTTGTTTGGTCTTGATGGAACAAAGCTGTATCCGTATCCAGTGCTCAGGACGCCATCATCCACTGTCCTGTATCCTGATGATTATCCCCTGTCCTTCCTTAAGTGTAGAAAAGCCTGCTCCGTTATAACAGTTTGATGTCTATACAAGCGCAGATGCTCCCGTACTTATTTTTGTGAGAGTCTGGTGCTGGTTGTGCAAGATTTAATCAAGGTACTCGCATTAGGAGAGGCTTGCATAATTGCACGTGGCTCGATGAGTGTGCGCCATATCTCTCAAATTAGGGAGGGCAGATGGGAACGGTCATACCTTTCACGGCTCGTTTTGCTGCATTCGTATGGATGTAGGGACTTCATCCCACCAAAATGTATGCTATGAGCATTTGTGAGTGACAGATGGTGGTCGAAATCTGTGCCAGGGCTAACCCAATACAGACTGCAGTTCTTTTATACCTCCACACGACATCGGGGGATGGAAGCGGGTTGTAATTTGTGAGCAGGAATGTAAATTACTGCTCATATAGATTCTCTCTAAACGGAGGTTGATTATATGCACACGATGCCCTTAATTACAATACGACCATGCAATTACACTTAATTCAATAAGATTTTCGCATCATTAACATGGGTTGGGATGCACCAATATAATTATTTTATAATGTTATAATCACACGCATTATTTGATGAGCATGTAAACATGGCCAAAATTTGTCTTAACACATTTTTCATCAGCCTCAAAAAGATAATTGGTGAAGATAAATGATTAAATTGTGCTTAAAACTGGGGGTGTCTGTGAGTCTGACGGTAGAGCGACTTGTCCACTGATCACAGGGACGTCAGAAGACACGGAAGCCCAAATTGTTCCCTATGGTCAGCTACCTTGAATGGAAGCTCGCAGCTAAGCGGTGAGAGTGCCAAGGTTAGTTTTTTTGTCACCGCAACTTAGGACCGGGCAAGACAACAATCTTGATTATTTTCACGATGCAATCTTCCGCAAGAACTATGATAAATTCATGAGGTTTATTCACTACTCAGTCGCTGCTGTTGCAGCTGTAATTCTTTTGAGCATCGCAACCCCTCGTGAAATGACTCATATCACAATCAGCATTTGATCCCCATTCAAGTTAGCATAGGGCTAACCGGAAGTTAGCCCCGTCAATATCGTGAAGGTTTCTAGCGCACGCAGCGTGAGATGAAGTAAGATGGCGAACAAGGAGTGTCGTACTTACTGTTCATGTAAACAACCCTCATTGACTCAACCTGTTCTGACCATAAATAACTGTATATCATAAACCATAATTCACCTCCTCGTTTCTGTAAGAACGGACATTACTCCTCAATACCATGTCACTATTTGAATGTGTTTGAACATTTATAATGCATATGTGATTACCTTAGTGAATGTATGTAGATCTGCTATGCAATGATTGACTGGAAAGAAGGAAAAATGTTAACCAATGGAACATTGGGCACAAGAAAAGCTGTAAAATAAGCATTATTATTATCATTACTAATAAACATATTGTGATAATTATCGATATCGAACGACATAAAAACCACTGTGACAACATTTTTACCCATATCGTAACCTACCACATCAGAAAGAGAGACGGCTAACGCGAGCAGCTATTTTCAATGGAAAGACAAAGTTGCTATCATCACATTTTTTTGAAGGCTGTTGTGTAAACTGTGGAACTGAAGTGTCATCAATTATCCAGACACAGGAACAAAGTCACTCTTGTACACTCTGTGTTTTAAGGGGAAAGAAAACCTAATTCAAATAGTCAAAATGTGTTCTTTGGTGCTGCTGGTGCGTCACCTCAAAGTTGAAGTTGGTACGGTATGAATCCTCTGTTTTGATCAAGGACACTACTTTAGTGGGATGGATACTTGACTCAGAGACTTGAAGCCAGGATGTCCATTTGAAGGAGGTCCTCCGTAACCAGTGGGCGTCAGAAATAGAAAGTCCTATTGAGTTTTGGGGGATTGCTATAGAAGTATGCTGTATCCTAAAACGCCTTTTTATAATTCCTTGTGATCAGAGAATTATGGAAGTATTTATATGCAGTATGAAAAGTGTGTTCCATACCGGACAACAAGAGTACAGGACACCAGATTCCAACCGGCCACACCTCTCTCTTGCAGAGATTAAAAGGACACGCATCAAATCTTTCATAATGATGACGAGGCGGCTTATGTTTCCATGTAAAACAGACTGCCTCTGTAACCAAAACAGCATGACTCATGCAGTTGAGGAGAGACAGATAGTGTGACAGAATATGGCTGCAGGCCGTCTTTAATATTGGATGTGTGGCTGAAGCGGCCTAATGGCTTAACACTGGTCTGTTTGGGACAAGAATAGCTTGCTATCAGTGTGTGCGTGTGTGTCTGTGGGGGGGGGGCTGTCTTGGTATGTGTGTGTGTGTGTGTGTGTGTGTGTGTGTTCAAGCATGTCTGTAAGTGTTTGACTCAGAATTAAACCAGTTACTAAAATCTGCATATTGTTTACAATTATCGTTTGAACTGTTAACCGGACAGAATTTGTGGTGATAACAGCTCCGTTTTACCTCTTTCTTTCCTGAAATACCACAAGGACATTCTTTGACTTTGACAGCAAACCCTAACCCAGCAACATAACATGTTTATTTTCACGATTCTCTTTTTTTCTTTTCTCTCTTTCTTTCTCTGCGTTTAGTATACTCATTCTGTAGGTCATGAGGGTTTCATTTAAACATCCCTTTAATACCCTTAACCCTCAACCTCCACACACACACACACGCACACACACATACACACACATGCATGCGTAAGATTCCGTTTTCATGCTTACTTTCATGGCGGATCAAACATCAAACGAGCTGCCGCTGCCGTCTTAGCAAGTGTGTCAGTGTTCATGTGTTGGAAATGAAGCGAGAGGAGGACTGAACTTGTTGTTTGTGTGTGTGTGTGTGTGTGTGTGTGTATGTGTGTGTGTGTGTGTGTGTGTGTTTGTGAGTGTGTGTGATGGGCGTGAGGCAGTGCAGAGGGGGCTGACGGAGAGGGCTAGATAAAGACAGCCTAGTGTTTGTTGATGAGATATGAGAATGAGAGTGTCAGAGGAAGACTGCGGCCACTATGAGCGAGGCTGTGTGAGAGAGGGAGAGTTTAAAGTGCGTGGGAAAACGTAAGTGTGTGTGTGTGGGAGCAATAAAGGATCTGTAGCATCCTCAAGGTAAAGGTGAATCAAGCAGAATGCACCAGGGTCACTTTGAGTGAACTGTTCAGCATAAGGTGACTGTATAAATAAAAAAAAAGACCCTCAAGGATAGCGCACATTCATGGTGCACACATGTATGCGCTCATGCACCATAGCCATTTTCATTAGGATAAGCGCTTATCGTAGGTCCTAAAGGTTGGAGATGTAACAGCTGTGCTCATAATCAATACTGCTAAGGTTAGCAATGGTTTATCCAAGCAATTACATGCTTGGATAAAATTCCCTTCTTGATGCTTTTTGTATCAGTAAAGTAGGCAATTTATCTTCGTAATGCACAGAAAACTTTGGCTCGTTGATAAAAGAAAAAAAATACACATGAAGACAACAATGTAATCAATGACAAGATGTAATCTGTGATTGTGTGTGGGGTCTAAGGGATTATATGCCTGATATTAATATACTTTTATTAAATATATATTCTGTGGAGTTCTTGACTAGTTAAAGCCCCTCCTGAGTTGGCCGTTTCAGACGGCTGTCACAGCTGAAATAGATGGCAACGGTGTAACTTTCTGCTTGTAGCCAACGCTTATCTTCGGTCTTCTGAATTTGTTCTTTTATATCAGCATTTCCACCGCGCGCAACTGTAAATGGACTCTTGTAGTGTGTGCAAAACAAAGCGTTTTTCGGTGACAGGTATATAACAAAGGAAAGGAGTAAGACTCCGAGAGCTCAGACCAACTCTCTCGTCGGTGTGACAGCTGACCGTTAGCGTATACTGACAGATTCTGTCAGTCAGAGCTGCAAGCATCATAGCAACAGCCTGGATAACAACACATTGATTGATTGACACACGTATAGACAAATCAGTTTTGATTTGTGGTGTGTTGTTTCTGTTTATATACTGGGTTAGGTGATAATGATTGAGATAAAACATGATAAACATCTATGTAAGCTCTGAAAATGAGTGTATTATTTTTAATTATATTGTCATAAAAATGAACCGAAAACCAGGACATTGTGGTAGTGATTGGTAGCATTTTTTGTTTCAGATATCTGTTGGGTTTCACATTTAGATTAAAACCATGGCAACCACTGAGAAACCGTAAAGTCTGGCCACAGTATTTTAGCAGCTGTAGCTAGCTCATTAGCTCATTAGCTCATTAGCACTCGTGATGTGCTCTGAAGCCACGGAAGTTAAGCGAAGTAATTGCTGCACTACAGGCTACGTAGTGGGCTAGTTAGCCAGGCATGCTAATTCTTACAGATCATGTAAGAGCAGACAAACACACTTTGAAATTAACTTCTCATAATTTAGCTTTTGTGTTTTTGTTTTTTTGAAAGGCTAAAAGCACAAAGTGCAACATTTTGGCACCTGCTGTAGGCCTACCTAGTTACAGTTGCTAAGCTGCTATTTTGGTCAAACACTTTAAACAACTTGCTCAGTGAAAATAAACCTGGATGCATAGCAAAGCTGTGTCACTACTTTTGCCTTTTTATTTCACTATTTGGACTAGTTAGTGGCTTAATATCATAACTATCTTTATATCATATCTTGACCGCATAATGCTAATATACATGCTTGTGGTTTGGACACGTATCACAAACCCTTCCACATGAACCCCTTTGCTTTTGGGCCAAACCATAACTGTAGGCTACTGAGTACAAGGATACACACACACACACACACACACACACACACACACACACAATATACACAGCCTTTAGCAGTTGCATTAAGCCCAGCTGTGTTTCAGACTAAAAGGCTCAGAAAGTGGATAAAAAAACCTCATACCCTGTTCTTTCTCTTTAATGCCATGCCGCCCTATGTGCCTGCTTGTGTGCGTGTGTGCGTGTGCAGTAAAAGTATCCAGCTCTTTTGTAGTGTGTGTTTTTAACATGTCTTGTGCCCTACTGTTTGGGATTTAGTCTTTCATTATATTTTTCTGAAGGTTTGGGGAAACATAACAAAGCTGCTGCTGTCTGAGCACTCCTGAATTGAAGATGTGGTGTTTTCTATAAAACCATTAAACCATCAAATTAAGCTTTAATATTAGTTTTGGTAGCCAGTTCTGGTTGTTGGTCAGATCCCTTCTTAGGGACCATTCACATGTTGTTTTTCTTCACCCTCAAATCTACAGTTGTCAATGGATATGTGTCTCAAAAACGAGAAAAAAATTAGAGAAAAACAGAGCAAAACCATCGCAAGCATTCCCAAGCGCCTGTTTTTCAGGCTGTGCCGGCTGCACTTTGTTCCCTAAATATCAGTCTACGGTAAATATATGGAGAAGGTAATCATTTTAGTGAAGGGCTACCCAGGGCTTTATGATCAGATCATATTTTCCTATTTTAATGGCCAAATTGACCGAAAGGTACGGTGAGGTATTTACGGAGCTGGAAATCCATTTGTCTTTGTATTGCCTGTGTCTAGTGTGGTCAGTGAGGCTTACTGGTAAAACAACTTCATCATCATCGCCATCGCAGCAAGTTGTGGTCGGCCGGCATTGATTAAGGGCAGCACAGGGAACAGGACAAAATCATTTCAAAAGCGATTATTTTTTTTCATGATGGGATTTAACTTAACCGACTTCACCTGATAGCAGATGAGGCAGATAACCTTATGTGTTGCACTAGCATTGGAAGCTGTGACTCCTAATCTGACAGACCCTTCTTGGGCGAAGCTTAGTTTGACGGAGCAGCAGCAGAGTTGTGTATTAAATGTGGACAATGGAAAGTGAAAGCGATGAAATGGACTGCTAATGATTTATATATAATCTTTGCATTTCATGTCACGCTCTGAGGTCACACAAAATGTGTCTTCACTCTGAGAGTTTTCTTTAGCAAGACGCTGAATCCCTACCAGCTCTATGGCGTCTGTTTTGTAGCTGACCCGGGCCGTCTTGTGGAGGAGGCGAGGGAAAATATACATTTCCTCACAAGGTTTGACGGAAGTATCCTATTGCTATTTCTAGGTGTTTACGTCTCAAAAAAATATAAGGTCTTGATGCTAAACTCCATTGGCGTTCCGCTTTCAGTTTATGTTTTGACTTTTCCAAAAGGACACGGTAAATACTTCCCACGTATGACTGACTCACACTTTTGATTTTCGCCCAGCCGTGCTTGTCAGAGTGCCTGCCTCACTGTCTTTACCTGAAGCCAACAGCTCAATTTAGCTTCCTCTGCTACAGTATAACATGACCCAGCACAACCTGTTTTCCTCCTCTGATGACTGGAGACTGTCTGCAGCCTCTGAGGCCAGGAGGAGGCAAAACAAAAACAAAGGCAGCGCGGATTACAGGTCCTGCTGAGTTTGGTTGGTCCCCATGTGGCTGTTTTGCGGTGTGTGTGCGTAGCCCCAAAAAGTCCTGAAATGTCATGCTTTGTATCGTCAGTCCTTTGGCAAGCAAAACAAAGAAACACTTTTTAAATTGTTTTTCTCTTTAATGTAATCTTTTTTGTCTCTTAAGACTTCCTTTACACGGCACAGAAATGGTTTGAAGAACTCCTGAATACAATGTGATGAAAAACACATCACCCAAACTCTCTATGCGGTTAGTTTAATCCACTGATCTTTACCATTCATTCCATTTAGCTGCTTCGATTAGCATGCTCCTGGTTGTGTGCACACATGGCTTACTAGGACCAACCTGTGCTTGGCCAACTTTGAAGGATCTGAGAAAAGAGAGAAGTCTTGATGTGAGTGTTGGTGTGCTATGGCTTTCAACCTATCAGAAGTGATTATTGGACTGTAGTATTGTAATTATCATTATTATAATGATGATTTGAACTGAACCTGTGATGCTACCAAGATGACGGCGAGACACACTACATACTTGTATGGGTAAAAAGTCTGTGCGCTCTTGAATCCTAAAGTCAGAGCTGTATTTTAAATTACAAGTGCTGGCAAGCCAGCACGGATGAGTAATTTACATCTAGTAGTGGCAACATCGTACAGTATTCTTTATCACATTATCACTCCCTCGGCTTTGTTCTTTGCATCAATTTGGTCCCAGTTTTAGACGCCAACTCCAGGCCCAGATTCAAAGGCGAATAACTGTGGCACCCAATCTGCAACCTACTAGGTTCTATCATCAGCTACCACGCTGTTCATGTGAATCAAATGTGATTTCAGTCAGCAGTCAAACTGGAGTTTAAGTTCCCTTTATTGTTACATGTATGAAAAACACTGAAGTGACTGTTGGCATGGCTAATCTTCAACTTCGATCGCTCCCTGGTTAACTGTGTGTGTGTGTGTGTGTGTGTGTGTGTGTGTGTGTGTGTGTGTGTTTGTATACAGAAAGCATGAGAAAATCTGATTGTGTTCTATCAATGTGATTTCACATGGCTGGCTCAGGGACAGTTTGTTTGTGTGTGTGTGTGTGTGTGTGTCTGCCCCAAAGCTTCTGCAGCCTTTGTATTCGCAGCTTGTGGTCAAATCTAATTTAGTTTCTGTATTTTAAATTCAATCAGTTGAAAAAAAAGAAATTGATGTTTTCATAACCTCACCAAACCTGTGCTTCGGATCAATATTAATGCCTTTTATTTTGTGCTGTTCTTGCTGCCATAGTTGTAATAAAGTGTTTTGTTTTTCACTTCTTTTACAGCATATCGGCCCACAACCAACACGATTTGGGACTGCCCTATTGTTTTTTTTGTTGTAGCTTATGAACACTCAGAGATACACACGGACATTTTAACATCCATTTGACAAACGTGTCAAATCCAAAAAAAGACTGAAACAAAACATTAAATTCACTGGTTTCAACATATCATTAGGGGTGCAACACCTGCAGTTTAATCTGGTAAGCACCTGCTGAAAGGCTCACCAGCTGGCCCATGATCATAGAACATGAGGATGATTGGATCCATTCCCTGGGGTGAATGCAGTGAGGGTGTCATGGCAGCCTACTGTTTGGGTGCGAATTACAATTCTGCGATTACTGAAAAGAACAAAAACGAATGCTTTCTACTTGAAAATATTTTATTACATATTCGGGCGCATCCAAAAAGTTCTGTCAGGCCGATCGCAACCAAAGAGCACATCCTCCCTTTATTTATTGCGCCGTAAGTAGCCTTACATAGGTAGCTCCAAAATAAAAGCACTCTTTGACTCCTCTTCCTCGTGGTATTTAAATAATTCCTGGCTAACATGCACTCTGGTAAAATAGAGCAGAAACACCTAGGCTGGGCTGCACCAACCAATGGATACATTGGCGTGGTGTAGGTGCCCAGTAAGTCAGTATGTCAGTGGCCTCACTCGTGATTTGTCCGTTAACATTTGAGCACAGTTTAAACTCTTGAAGGGCCCATATTCCTGACATGGTCACCTCACGGTAGGATTTGCCTGTGGGTGCTCACCATTGCCCACGGGTGCTCAAGTGCTGGAGAATTGGCAACTTTGGTAAAAAGTGGTTGACTTGACAGTGGACATTGCTGTTTGCATCCCTTCCCCAAGAAACAGGAGTTGTAGCCTCTCCGATTCTCATTACAATCTTGTGAACACAACACACTGTAATGCTTGGTGTCAATGTATATACTATACTTATATATACTGTATATATGACAATCAGCATAGTACCTACAGTGTTATCCCTAACACGTTGTCCCCACTGTGTCCTGATGTCTAAAGGTGCCAGTGGAGACTAGAGAGATGAAGGCTTTATCCCTCCTCTTCCTCCTCCTCCTCCTCCTCGCCTCGGGAGCCTGTGACGGCGTCAAGTACATCTCCAAGAGGAACTCAGGTAGGATGAACCGCCTCTGTTTTGTTGTCTATAGGCGCACTTCAACGAGCTTTTCCCCCTCTTGAAAGTTTCCAGGGTTTGTCTTTTTTCACTGATATTCTCTTTGTGTATTTTTTTTGTTTCACCGTCATGCACTTTCATTGCTAAACACTCTTCAGACTCCTCTTGAAAACAACGATGATGCTATACCTCTTGTCTTTCCTCATCCTCCTCTCTATTATTGCCATTGAATTAGCTCGCTCTCTTCCTTCCTAACTGCTCTCTTGTCCTATCTGATGCATGGATATCTCTTACCTTGATGCATGGCTGCGTACCTCTACTTCGCTCCATCCGTCTCTTTCTTCTTCACAATCACCCTCTAACTGGTCCCTCCAACCTCTACCTCAGAGCTCACACAGCTGTGTCCCCCTCCTCTACTGTTTCTGCCGAGGGTGCGTAACGATCTGCTGATGGCTGTTGTGCTCATTTGTGTATCGGCAGAAATATGATGACAAATCTGCTGATGGTCTTTTATTCGGGATCGATTTGTTGTGTCGCACCGATCGGCTTGACATAGAGAGTTTGACTGGGCTATCGATGTTTGCCATGCTACTGTACACTACTTCTAGCTCTGTTTACAGCGAAAGTAGAGGTTCTGTATTTATAGATATTACCAAGAGCATTTGTAATCGTATTGCCATGCGGCCCTGCCAAGTACTGAAAGTGATAAAAACACAGAAAATTACTTACCGACTTTTTAGCAAACTCAGGTCATCTAATTATAACAATCCAGTTAGAATTGATTCCGCTGTAATGTAATCCTGTCGCACTATTTGGCTTTCTTGTAAGTGACAGTGTGTGTCCTGGCGGTTTAATCGAGGGAATAACAATCCCTTCGCGATCCTTTACGTAATTGCACACGCAGCGTCGGAGAATGACATCACAGGGCTTCAGCATTTTGTTAAAAATATAAAAGTTAAGGGCTGAGCTTTAACGGGCCTAACAACGTTATTTTCTAAATCAGCTTGTTGCTCTGAAAGATGGGATCGTATTGGAACACCGGTTAGTACAGTTTCTCTCTGTGCTCTTCTGACTGCTTTGAGGTGGGCGGGGTGTCAGATACTCCACCAATCAGGATTTAGAAACATTTGAATCAGAATCTTGGACACTAGTTTTTTATTCTTAAGGGAAAAATGTAGCTTGTGGCAAGAGTTAGAGATTGTCAGTCTGTGCTCTAAATATGAAGCTACTGGCAGCAGCCAGCTAGCTTAGCTTAGCATAAAGACTAGAAGCAGTTTAAAAGGTTAGTGTGTCTCTGATCAAAAGATATAGATCAAACATTTTTTGGGGGCCTGGAAAAGTTGAGCAACCTGTGAAGTTAACATTCCCAACAAATAAATAGTCCAGCACATAACCGCCTTTAAAACAGAGAAGTTTTGGTTTTTCAACTTTGGGTTTTGCACAGATTTAATAATGAATGTGTTAGTTAGTGAGTTTAATTTAGAGCTCTTAAGGTGAGTTTAGTTAGACTGACTTGTTTACATCTTTGCTGAACAGACATGAAAGTGGTATCAATCTTCTCATCTAACTGGCAGGAAAGTGAATAGGCACATTCCTAAAAAGTCATGCTGTAACTTTGATAAATAACACCTGACGATGTATTTTTCTTCGTGTGTGTTATTCATGTAGTTGTGAATATTTCATTTTAAAGACGGATCATTTAAACGGGCCTTTATTGCATAAGATGAAAAAGGCAAAAAGTAACATATCAGATAATTTTTTTGTACTGGCAATAGTAAGACATCTTATGTAAGATAGAAGTAGTCAAAGGAGTTCAAAGGTCAGGCTCATCTGCACAACAAAAGCCCCTGCAGCTGGCAGAGATTTAGCAATGTGGTTGAGAGGAACTTTCCAAAAATGTCTTCCAGGCCATCCCAACACCCACACACATCCTCACCGTACGTATTATGATGCAAAACTTCCAACGGAAATAAAACGGTGATTCATCTTTAATCAGACGAATAGACAAAAGGCGATGAACACGACACAATTTGTTGCATTGTGTCGGGGTAAATCCGTCTTTTGTGAAGCTCAGGTTTCAGAGCGTTCACTGCGCTCCTCGCTCGGTCTCATCTTTTACTCTCTCTTCCGTCATATCTCCTTCACACTCGGCGTGCTGACTGTGTGGGTGAGCCAGTGGGAGGTTTTGTTTGCTGTTTTGCTGTGTCGATGTGCGCGTACCCTGGCAGGCATACCTGCATGTGTGAATGCTCCGCTTCATGTCATATTGAACAGTCACTGCCAGTGTGTGTGTGTATGTGTGGGCGCTGTACATGTCCAGGCTTTAAGTGTGTGTGTGTGTGTGTGTGTGTGAAAACTAAGTGTGCTTCAGTGTATGCTCACTGAATGTGTGCTATCCTTTTGCGTGTGTGTATGTGTGTGTGTGTGTGGGAGAGAGGTGTGCACACAGCAATTATGTGATCAGAGCAGAGCCAAGCGGACATTTATGTGGGCGACCGCTACAGTCGGCCAAAGATAAGCTGATAGATCTCTTCTCTCCCTCGCTGCTTGTGTGTGTGTGTTACTGGACACCATATGGATAGAAACTACCATTTCCTTTTGTCGGTCTCCCCGCTGTGCTTTGATGTAGCACCCGCTGTACCAACAAAGTGGATAAATTATGATGAGACACAGAGGAGAGAATGGTGGTGGTAGGTGAGGAGACGGTGAATTGTATACAGATCAACACTAACACAACAAATAAGTGTGAGCTATAGAAAAGAAACACAATGACAAAGTACAGTATCCAATCCCTGTAAGGAAAGCCTCGCATCAGAGGTCAGATATTGTACACATCATCGGGGTTGGTGCCTTGCTCAAGGACACTTGAGTGGATGTTTTCCTCCTACTGGCTTCTCACCCTAAAACAACCTGATACACAAACATACAAAGACTGCAAAGTAAGGCAAAGTCCACGAGAGCCGGACGGACATCTTTCTTTTTTTCTCAATTAAGTTTTTAATTGTCCAAACACACCAACATCATTGGTTCGTCAATTTACGCTCATTACGTTCATATGATCTATTCAAAATAAACATCTGTCTTCACAGGAAACTCAGTCGGGTTTGGGCAACCAACCTACTTCGTTAGGTTTAGGAAACTATTTGGGTTAAGATACCCACAGACACTAGGTTACTTAAGAAGTAAGCAAGTTACATGACAAAAACATCAACATTGACTTCTTGTTCCACATGGGGAATGTCTGAAAGATCTCTGTTGATTGGACTCATCCACCTCCACTTCCACTCCCCCTGTGTGCTTTACTGGTCTTCATACTTCCTCGTTCATGATTACATGGATAACAAGCAAAACTATTTAGTGGGATATCTATGAATTACGGCGCATTATTTTTCGTAGGTATTGCTAAAAATGCTGGATGAGATCAGCCTGCAGTTGGTAGAATAGAAAGTAATAGAGTTTATTATTCTTTCTTCTTTTCCTCTCAAACCACATTGACACCGCGGTGTGCTGATCATTCCATTGCAGGGAATCATATTACTGCTGCAATTTGTTTGAAATATTTCAGCTTTAGTTGCTCCAGCTCCTCATGTCCCCTCATCTGACACAATTCAATGCAGAGCATCAGTCTCATGGTAGAAATGATGTCCGATCAGTAAAGCTGGACATGTTAAGTTCTATATGAGGAGGTAGTGACACTGAATTATAATCTAAGTCACGTATCATTTCTGATGAAATATTGGTTTTATTTAGCCTTATTCTCCATGAAACCTCATTGAAGGTATGTTTAGGTCATGTCCTTTTCATGTCATATTTTGTCTTTTGTCTTTGTGTTCTTATCCAAACAGCTGTTTTAGCACAACCTAAACAGTATGTCAAGCTGCTTTTCACTGTGCATATTGCATAAGCATGGGACAAAACAAATCTTTGACTTTGAATCTAATACTTAATATTGTTCCATATGCAATAACACAAGAGGAATAGTATAATGAATTTGGGATTAAACCAATAGAATGTACTCACATATAGTAGCTGGAGTATCTGGTATAGACTGACAGGGTGTCAGTGGAGTTGTCTTTATTGCTTTGATGTTTATATATACAGTGTCCAGGGGTGGTGGAAAGGTGTTGGTGACCCTGTGTGGAGAGTGCTGCCTAACATGATGCTCACGATCGGCATTCATTCTGTACCTCCACTCATTTATTCAAGTCTTTCTTTACTTTTTTACACTAAAAGAGTGATTTTAAAAACTAATTTTGTCATAGCACACACAATTCACACAACCACACACACACAAGCAGAAAACCTCAGTTGTTTTGCAAAATGAAACACATTTCTTCAAAACTATACAATGATTTATTTAAAAAAGAAATGCCACACACCATTCATAAAGTCTGATTGTGACTGAACCAGTTACATGCTGCAATGGGAAACATGTGACTTTGATTCAGAATCCCATGCCTTATGTTGACAATGTGTTTGAAGGGTGTTGAATTGCAAACTGGGTGCGAAGCAGATAATGTGTTTTGCAGACTTGAGCTGAGGTTCTGCCATTGAAATAGAATAGGAGCAGATATGGATATCACCTTTTGAATCAATGCAGCCAGACGGTCGGTAGCGGCGGCCATTTTTATGTGTACCGTTACCATTGCAACCCTTGTACACTTGTTTAAACTTCACCAACTTATTGCTTATTTTCTGTAACCAGTGCAGCATTAAATCATGTTGGAATTAGTATGGTAGCAACCAGCCAGCTGTACACCACTTAGCTGACTAGCTTGTTAATTCTGCCATGCTTTAATGCTACACTGGTTACAGAAAATAAGCCAGACAGCGGGCTGGTGGCCAGCGGCAGCGCTGGGTCTAATGGTCCCCCCTCCTCTCTCTCTCTCTCTCTCTCTCCATCGCTCAGGACAAACACAAGCGACCTAGCTAACTAGCCAGCCATCTGTCTCCGAGCTGCATCCGCTCTCTTTACAGGCAAGCTGCGACAACACTTTATGGCGTGTGTTGTGACCATGACGACTAACAACTGTTTTATTTTGTACTAGACAAATGACCACTTAATAACAGTTTATTGCCCATTCTACTCCTGTTCTCTTTCTTTGGGTTTTGTTCTCTGAGTGCCGGTTCCAATTATTGTCCGTTACGTCTAACTTTAGTGTGTTAGCAACCAAAAAAACAAAACACGTCCTTCCTGCTTCGTCATCCCTCCATCCATTCGCTCCATCTCTCCTGGTCCTCTTAGGCAAGGCCAGATCTTAACGGCTTTCGCGCTCCAGACAAAACCAATAGATTAGCTGAGATGGCGAGCAGGAAGATAACGCAGACTGTTATCTAGATCCCTGCTGGGCTGATACGGCGGAAGAGGGGGGGGAAAGACAAAACAAATCAAACATAAAGCGTGAGAGTGGTTATCTGTTCATGTATGTACGATGTTGCGTGTTCCTCAATGTTCAGTAAGTAGATGCATTTCCAACACTGTGTCCTATGTATTTATTTGAACCTCTTCAAGCTGTTTCTGCCTTGTTTTAACACTCTTTAAAGAAATCCACATGATGTGCTGATACAGACGGTTTTTCGCGTATGTGTGTCTGTGTGTGTGTGTGTGTGTGCATGCGTGTGTCAGGGTGATTAAGTGCCAGTCAATGTCCTTGTATGTATGCATAAGAACGTGAGTGTCTCTGAGTGTGTGAGTGTGTTTTCTGACGCAGCTAAAACCTGAGATCAAAGAACGATTAGATCTCAGTCTGATCTAATCGCTCGGTAACTCTAAGCATGCAGAGTAGAGCCAAGATAACAGAGAGAGTGTGTGTGTGTGTGTGTGTGTGTGTGTGTGTGTCTGTGTGTGTGTGTCGGGCTTCAGTGTTGTAACGGACATATTTGCATCGTGTAGTATATAACGGAGAAACTGATTGTGTGTGTGCCGACTGGCTTTGTGTGAGACGAAAAGGACAAAACACACATAGAGCTGTCTTTTCTACTGACACACACACACACACACACACACACACACAAGCCAGTCCCTTTCTCTACCTGCACATTACTTCTTATTTAGCATTAAAATTCATCTGAAGCTGAGCATATTTTTAGCTGCTGTTCTCTATGCAGACACATTTTTCACAGTCAAGCGTTGACGCACTTGGTTTTTACGCTTGACTGCGATCGCCTTTGCTGCACAATGAGCATGACGCTATCAAACTCAAACGAATATGTTGGAAAAAAATGTACATTAAGATGAATCGTTGAAAAAAAAAAGAAAATACAGGAAAATGTGCAAAAACCCAAAATAGCATCCTGTAACAGAGATGCTATCTCTGTTACAGACGTTGTCTTCTATTTAAAATGTTTGAGGAGCAATGTGAATTTCTTTGCCATCACTGTTGGTGTTGCTCAAAGTGCTGAGGGCAAATGACTAATTCACCATGGTGGAGAATGCAGACAGTAACGGATGACAAGGGGAAACAGAGAAGGGGAAGGGAGGTATTCAACATTTATGAGCTCTTATTGTACTACAGTAGCTGGAGAGATACAAGGAGACACTTTTGTTTCGCCTGGGATGCCGAATGGTGCAGGTAAGTGATGTAACAACATGGCAGCGTTGCAACAAATAAGTACCATTATGATGCGGTTTTTTTCAGTTTTATTTGTGAGTCAGTTTCCAGAGAAGTTATTTTCAATTCAGCAGGAGTTTTGACAATGTCACCGGAGCAAAAGCAGAGACTCATTAGTCTTCTACATTTTAGATTCTTTGTGTGTTTGCAGACCAATCCGCCGCACACATTTCATTGTGATTAAAGGAACAGAAGTCACAGCCTGAACGTCTGTTCACCCCGAGACTAATGAGCATCAAAAAATAGACGGTAGCCGTCAACTTTCGCTGTGATCCGGCATGAAGGCCGGAGATATAACATACCATGGTGGCCTTTTTTAGACATTGTCCAATTATTTCAGAAGAGTTTTTGCATAACTTGCCACTTGCAGTTTGAGACAAGGATCTTTCCCCTGTGACAATTGCAGATATTAGCCCCCCAACATATTAACACATACCTTCTGATCAATCAGAAGGCGGGGCATGTTGTAATGAATATATCTGAAGCAATGGCTATGCATTGGTAGAGAACTGCTAAATCCGTCCTGGAGAGCCAGGACACGATGGAAATGGTAAATGGACTGTGTTCACAGAGCGTGTTTTTAGTCTCAGCGACTAATATATGACGACACAAGCCAGCACCCCCCCCCCCCCCGTTCATACATGCTACACTCATACACTGCGGTTACTCAAGGGGCCACCTGCTCATCAGGAGCCATACACAATTCACACGCACACTCACAGCAATCTGGGGATCAGTATCTTACCCAAGAACACTTTGACATGTAGACTGGAGGGCCAGGGATCAAACCCCTGATCTTGTGATTAGTGGAGGGCCACTCTTCATCCTGAGGTGTGTAATAGTTCTTTAGTGCTGGTGTGTGCCCGTCATGACATTCAGCATGAACATGAAAGCTGGAATCTGTGTTTACAGCACTCCTAGCTAACGTCTCTCCCCAGCACGACTAATTAACACAAGTGGCTTTTTCAGCCACTTGACTTTTTTTCCACTTTGCATTCAGCTGTGTGTGTGTGTGTGTGTGTGTGTGTTTTTCTGCACACACACTAATTACAATACACTGTCTCCCTCACTGTTGCCCTTTTGTTGCCCCTCTTACACTAAGGATAACAGGCTGTTTGTGAGGCAGCTGTGTTTGAGTGTGTGTGTGTGCATCAGCTTGCTCTAATTGAACTATTATGTGTAACTTCAACTATAGCGACATTAGCAAAGACCAGCTTGCTAAACAATACAGATAGCTGCTACGTTCTGTGTGTTCTGCGTTGCTCTGCACTAAACAGTAATCAGTCAGTTCAGACGGTACTTTTGGCCAGAATGCCCTGTATGTTAATTGAATACTGTTGCATTTAAATCTCATCATTTAGGAACTTGTTCCCAGCAAGTAAGACAGAATAAAGCCCTTTATTTTGAATGATTTTACCACTCGTCCCTAATACTTTTTTAAGAAGCATTCTCTACACTGGGCAGTGGACCTTCTGAGACCAGAGCCACATGATGACCAAACGCTTTATCTCCTCCCAAGCAAACAGTGCAGTTTTCTCTTCTTGTGTTCCTGCTCCTCCTAAAGGACATCAGTGTTCTCTCATGAGAGGCTTTTTGTGGTCGAGCCTCTCTGTCTGTGTGTCCTGTAGCACGGCACCGTGGAACAGGAGACAGGTT
Organism: Anarrhichthys ocellatus; assembly: GCF_004355925.1. Lineage (NCBI taxonomy): Eukaryota > Metazoa > Chordata > Actinopteri > Perciformes > Anarhichadidae > Anarrhichthys > Anarrhichthys ocellatus. The sequence goes on from NW_022280139.1 coordinate 525,782, forward strand.
GGAGTGGCCCATACGGATGCAACGTCTCTCGCGTTTGTACACTGAGGTCTTGAGCTGTGTCCAAAATTGCTCCCTCATTGACTTTCTTCTATATAACAGACACTCTGACATACATAGTGAATACATTTGTAATGGTCTTTCTAGTCTTCCGACCCCTCAAAAGCACTTTTACACTCATTCTCAACCATGCATACACTGATGGCAGGGGCTACCACCTGATGCCAGGTGATCGTGATCAATCACACACCGACGGCACAGCCTTCGGAGCAATTTGGGGTTGAGTGCCCAAGGACACGTCGACTGGAGGAGCCAGGGATCAAACCACCAATCTTCTGATTGAGGGGCGACCCGCTCTACCTTCTGAGCCACGGTCGCATGCTGCATCTGAAAGCGTGTGGAAAACGCCAGAGCTGCCACTTTCATCCTTTTATTCAAGGTGCCTGGGAGGTTGCAGTCTTATTGTCTGTCTTTACTAAGCAACCAAAACTTGAGCACAGACGAAGACTGTGACGGTAATTAAGCAGTAAGCATTACTGACGACAAAACAAAAGAAAGATGAGTGGATTTGAAAGACTGTTAATCCCTGACAGTAGCTTTACTGCTGGCTTTGTCTGTGTGGACTTGGCTGACATTTCACCCGGATGGAAAGGGTGAAGCCAGTAAAGTAGTAAGTGGGACAGATAGCAGAAGTCTGGGGAGCTCTGCACTAACATGATTAACTTTTCCTCTCTGATTGGTTTGTTCCTCCTCACATGACACGTGGTGCACGCTGCAGTGTTAGTGCATAGTGAACTATGTGGGAAGTGATTTTAACAGGACTTTTTACAACATCGTGATAGTAATCCTCAATAGAGGGTGCTTCACCTGAAAACTAAACTCTGCACTTCTTTAGAGCATAAATGTGCTGAGTTCTCTGAACTCTCTCATTACTCATTTCAAGGGGGAAAAAAAGAACAGAATCTTTGAACTTTGAACTGAAGACTTTTATTCGACACTAAATGATTTGAGAAGCAGATTTTTGCTACAATGTCAAAAAAAGTATGCCCTCTCCTCTAAAACTATTATTCATCTTCATCTTTGACATTCAATTTTCACTGCATATGTCTCTTTTTTTCTCATACTTCTCTACTTCCATTCCCACTCTTGCACTTTGTCTCTCTCGTCAGGACTCTGCGGAGTCCTTCTGTCTCTCTTCTTCCACTTTCTCTCTCTCTCTGTCTAATCGGCTTTAAGGCTGTTCTGAGTCGGCAGCTACCAGGAAATAATGTCATTGAGGTTGATCGTGTATCTAAAATGAAAGTGAAGTAAAAGGACATAAAGATGTTTCCATCTTCTTTTAGTCGTGGAATGTACAGTCCCTGCATGACATTTAGAGTTTAGTTTAGACCATTTACCATTTGAGCTAATTG
>NW_022280139.1:527290-545323 GCF_004355925.1 Anarrhichthys ocellatus
CCCCCCCCCCCCCCCCCCCACACACACATCTCTCCCTCTCTCTCTTGTCCCCCGTGTCTCCATGTCTCTGTTGTGCTCCAAGGTCATATTAAAGATTCATCCATTCTCTGGTTCTGCAGTCAAATATTGATAAAGGCTGACACCGCTTTGACTCGGTACACCTAAGGGTTCCATTCTGCATGCACACTCACACACATACACACACACACACACACACACACACACACACACACCAATCCACACCACCTTGAATGCCCATACACTTATATAGTCCTGCACACAAATACCAATATGACCGTTATACACATACAGGCAAAAACAAACACAGGTGTTCAAACACCAGTTTACACTGTAAAAAATCAAAACACACAAGTTCTGTTAGTGTAGCGTGATAATTTTATTTTCTTGAAATCAAGAGACCTTTTTTAAAAACGTATTCTCATAAAAACATAACGTGTTGGCAGTGTTCATAGCAGCATATAAAGGGACCTTTACACCTCACCCACAAACTAGGTCCTTATTTTCAACATGAACTCATGAGACCGCATTAGTGCAGATGATGAGATGAGGCAACGCCACCCAGAAAAAAAACTGTTTTTGAGAGTCAACAGGTGCACTGTGGGATGGCTAAATTGAGAGATTGCCGACATTACTGCATTTGGCAAACCAACAACAACCCATTAAATGAAAAGAATATTTTAACATGTTCATATTTCCAAGCAAAGTGGAAAAATAGGTGCAGAAAAATAAATACATTAACCTTACCCAGTTATTTTTTTTTATTCTGGATTTTATTGTCACATATTAGCAGTGTTCTTGTCAGCATTTCATTCACTTGAAAAGATGCATGTGTAAAACATATTATGGTTATGGTATACAAAACATTACTTTCTGCGCTTCCCTGCAATTTGAGGCATCCACAAGCGAGCATGACATCACAGTTGTGAACTATGCAAGCTTGATACATATTTGCATATTCCTAACTACTGGAATTTTAATTTAAGGAAAATTAGTCAATTTGCTTTCAAGTGGCCTTTTTAAAAAAAAATTATGGAGAAACAAAATTTTAGTATGTCCTAAAATATATCCATTTGTATCACATGTGTGTATGTTAACACTGTAAGGATGTGTAGTCTCTCTAATGACTGGTTGGCTGATTATAGCCTGACGTCATGATATTACAGTCCATCACTGTCCTCTGTGAGTTTGTGTGTAAAACTCCCATGAAGTGTATTTGAGTAAACACTTGTCCACTTGCATGTCTGCTGAGGTTTGTGTGTGTGTGTGTATGTGTGTGGTTGACAGTAATGCATTTGGACAGGGGGCCCAGGGGAAAAAGACTATATGCAACCCTCTATTAATTACCCCCTTAACACATGCACACACCCAGGATGTGCAGAGAGATGCAAGCATGCACAAATACACTTCATCAGTGTCACAACAGCCACAATAAGAAAATAAACCTGCTTCCCAAATCTTTACTTCTTAGTCTCCTCACTTCTGATGAAAGAAAAAAACATCAAACTGATGTCTTTGTTTCCTTCTCTGTTGCCTGGAGTTCATGCCATTGAATATTCTTACTTTATACCTCTCTATCTCACACACACACACATACACACACACACACACACACGCACACACACGTAATTTCTCTGTTTTTATCTCAATCTCTTTTACAGTGAAAGGCATGAATTTATTATAGCGTGATAAATTATAAAAAAAACGCCACTTCACAGCTGGACTCACACTTTGCACATACGGGTATGTACATTAAGCCATTCACACAATGGAGGAGTTTTAAAAACGTGTGTGAGTGAGTTGTTAAAATCCCTTCTCCAGCCATCAGGAACAGTGCTGAGCATGGACTTGAACACTCACACACCTTCAAGTCCCCACTTAGCTCAAATGAAAAAACAAAATTCACCAGAGGGTTTTAGACATGATTTAGATTCATTTAAAGAACGGAACAGGGGACTTCCAAAATGTCCCCTGTTTGCCAAGGAGTCCCCAGTAACAATGTTCAATGTTAAGTCCACTGTTGGTAAGTGCACACGCACACACACACACACACACACACACACACACACACACCCGTGCACACACACACACACACACACAAGCACATTTGCAGTGGCAGGACTAAGACATAAACAGATTACATTTGCTGTGGACAAATAAGCCTGAGAACGAATTCATGTTAAACCACCTGCCTGATCCAAAGAACAAACATATGCAGAGTAAGTAGAACCTGCACCTGACCTACAAAATGTACCATCACAGAGCAATGCACACACACTACATACAAATGTACAACCATTCAAATACTCTGACACACACACACACACACCTTTTTTTCCAATGTTTTTTAAATGAAAGGCACTATATGGAGAAGAATATTATAAACAATGAGAGTCCTTAGCGTCAAACAATAAAGATACTGCAGCTTGGAATATTCTTTTTTTTTAACTTTTCAACAGGATAAAACTTTTTTGGACATATTTCTGGAAACCCATAGCAGTGATTAAAGACGTGCCGCTAACTACAATACAACGCTGGTTATGTTTTGTATCAACATTCAAATAATGTGCTAATCAGCTGTGAAACAGCAACCTTTTACATTTTACAACAAACCCAATTGTTATTCATATAAGCCCTTTCTGTCTCTTAGTTTTAATGAACCTTGTATTACGGGGCAATGGTATATATTAACAATCAAAATGATCCCATGAAAAATTACCACAAAATGTTTGCTTGAAAGTGTTATTGACAGCATCTACAGCAACTTAAGCTCTAAGACAAAAACACAGACATCCACCAGACCAAGGTAGCCCCGCCCTACAGCATGCTCTGCTTTATGGTCTGTTTGACTCTGAATGAACCATCATTTACTAAATGAACATCATGCTGTATTAAAGAAGACTTGAAACTAGAGACTGAGACCATAAACTCATGTTTACGTTTGTTAGACGTTTTGTTAGCCATTAGAAAAAGGTTTAAGACACTTCTGCATCCATTGGCTTCCTTTTTCAGACCCGGAGGTTGTCGCCTGATTACATTGTACACCCCCCCCACCCCACCTACAGCCATCTAGCCCACCCCACACTCTGCCACCCAATAATAAGCACATAACAAGCCATTAATTCAAGACAGAGAGAAAAAGACAAAAGTTGATGAGAGCAAAAACTGAGGAAATGAGAGGGAACCAGAAGAAAGATGAGGGAGAGGAGGATGGGGAAGAGCAGAAAGGAGAGAGAGGACAAAGAGAGACAACGAGAACATCGAACACGAAGTCCTTGCTGTCACCCAGTATGTAATTAAGTTCTGCACTCTGTCACCATCGCTCTGTAGAACTGGCAATTTAACTGGGCCGGTGCCAGGAGAGCAGATCAGAGGAGGGGGGGGCAGGGACGGAAGAGAGTGGAGAACAAGAAGGAGAGGTGTTGAGAGACGTTGGGAGAAGATGATTTGAAATGAAATAATCCAGAAGAGTGCAGATGAGATGGAGAGACATGAAGGGAGGAGCAGGGGGTAAAGGGGATGCAGAGGCAGAATAAAGTGAGGAGAGAAGGCAGGAGGAAAAGAGGGAGGGGAGGAGAGGACAATGGGGAAAAGAGGAGAGGAGTGAGGATTGCAAAGCAGCAGATAATTGAATAGAAAACTAGATTTTCCATCTGGCTTATGCGGAGCTACAAGGATCTCAAAGCTGACAATCGGCTGTGCACATTCATTTAACACTCGGGTCAGACTACTTAGTGGCTTAAGCCTGTGAAATTAACAGATCTGATCATTTAAGTGGAAAAAAACATGTAAAGACGATCCTTGGTTTACCCACTCGGCTGATTAGTGCTCAGTGGGCGTGATGACATCTCTGCTGTCCTTTGGGTGGGACAACTCCCACCTCGCAACTCGCAACCTCAACTCGCAAAAAAAGCAGGTTAATAAGTTCTTAAGTGGTATGATAATAGAAATGTGACATTTTAAGATGAGCTACCTTGAAAATAATAAAAACTATATGTTTCCATTAAGTCAATGACAAAAGATTAGTTGATACCACTGAATATATGTATGATCAGTGCGGTGGTTGGGTGTGGTCAGAAATGTGCTCTGTCGCACCTGTAACCACACCCAGTAGTGATGTCACGGTGTCTTGAAGCATACCTGTACATCACTACAGCCGGGTGACAAGTCGGGGACGTGTTTCCCCATTTGTGTTTGTTCTCAATGCTGCCTTCTTACCAGCCGTGACAGCGATGCTGGTATTGTTTTCACCTTGTGAATCTGTGTGCAGACAGATTTTTCTGACAGCAACGGTGTTGCAATCATGCAAGATGCTGTCACACAACTAAGATGGGTTTAGTCCAGGCAGCAACCTCTGGATCTGCCGAGTGAAGCCAATGCGGAAGTGTCCTAAAACTTGCATTATCTCTACTCACCATCAGGGGGCGACTCCTACGGTTTCAAAAAGAAGTCTGATTGTACAGAAGTCTATGAGAAAATGACTCTCACTTGATTTATTCCCTCAGTAAACATTGTAAACATGAGTTTATGGTCTCAATCTCTAGTTTCAAGTCTTCTTCAATACAGCATGATGTTCATTTAGTAAATTATGGTTCATTTAGAGTCAAACAGACCATAAAGCAGGGTATGCTTTAGGGCGGGCTTACTGTGATTGACAGATACCAGAGCCGTATATACGGCATCTTTACGTTACTCGTCCGCATTCCAAATATGGTAACTTCGTTCATCGGTTGCAAAAAAGCCAAGATGCTGACGGCGAAACCGTGGAACTCGAGGCTTCACAAAGGCAGTCCATAAACCGATGGGTGACATCACGATGACTACGTCCACTTCTTATATACAGTCATGGTGTGGTCTGATCATGTGGGGAAAGGTCTCTCTAGTTTTAATTTATGTCCGTAACTTAAACATCGTAACAGACTAATTACAACAAACATTTATTAAACCTGACTAAGTAGTTTTGTTGCCTAAAAACAACCAGGGGACTTTTGTTGTGTTTTTGTTTTGCTTTGTCTCAATTTACTGCGTCGATCGTGTGTTTAAAGCTGCGACCGCAATCAGGGAGGAAATGCATTCCCCTCTAAACGTAAATAGTTGTATGGGGACGTGATTTTGTGAGACACGGGGTTGCTGACGACACCAGCGCCTTTCTGAAAAGATCAAGAGTTAAAAAGGAGTGCTCGAGTCGATTCGCTCTGAAAAAAATACATTGGGTGCAGCGCATGTTCTCCTAATTAGGACAATTGAAAAAAGACACTATAGCGCTCACAAAAAAACCCTATGTATATGGACATTCAGCAGAAACCAAATTTTTTTAGATTGTGCTGTTGAGGGGGGGGGTCTTTGAAATGAAGTTCTGTTCGAACAAAGTTTGGCTACACAGCAGGAGTTTGTAGCTCAGGTGAAAAGGGTTTAAACTAATCAGCTGTGTATGCTTCCCTGTGTGAACGAAAATAATAAAATAATATAAAAAAGAGACACAGGGAGAAAAGACGCTTTGCATGTATGCGAAGAGGAGAAATTGAGAGAAATGCAAAAGGTGAAAGGCAGCGAAATGAGAAAAAAAATGAAGAAAAAAACAAGTCAGTGAGAGATGGGAGAGATGGGAGAGATGGGAGAGCGAGGCAACCCAAAAGGAAAAAGAGAGGAAGACGGAAAGACAACTGTAGTTAAGCTACAGTTAGTAAATGGCTTTTCGATGTGCAAGTCTCTGGTGAGAAGACAGAGAGAAAGAAGACAAGAGAGGGAGGGGGATGTTAAAAAACAGAGCGTGACGTGACACTGATGAACCCGCTACCAAAGTCTTCGTCCGTGCGTCCTGAGCATCTGTGTGCATATGTGTGTGTTTGCGTGCATAAAAAAAACCCTGTAGGGGGTGTTAAGAGTGTGGCAGATTCACTCCATGGGGAGTCTGAATGGACCAATGCACAAGTGGGACTGTGTGTGTGTGTGTGTGTGTGTGTGTGTGTGTGTGTTGTGGGTAGAAATAAGTGCTGAAGCATTTGACTGAAGGGCAAATAAAGGAGAGTGTGTGTGCCTATGCGTCTAAATGTTGGCTAGTGTGAGGGCCACACTGCTGTGTAGCTGCTTATTGACATCGTAATTACCAGTGAATAATGCAGGGCCGTACGTGTGTGCATGAATGCATGTTTGTGTGCGTGAGCGTGTGTATAAAGTGTATCCGCTTGGGGAGACTCGCTATTGGCATTCTAATTAGAGAGAATGATATACTCTCCCTGTTCAGACCAAAGGAGGGCTGCACATAGTGGTGGTTGGTGAACACGCTGCAGTGTTAACCCACCGCCATGTTGGGTCCGCCGCCTTGCTCCGTGGCTGTTGCTAAGTAACTGAAGGAGGATTATATAATTACCCGATGCATCCATAAGAAAAAGTTACTCCTCATCTTTCGTGCGTTTTCCTACGTAAGTCCAGCAACACGTGTCAAGCATAGAGTCTTCATAATAAACCTCCGTCTTCACAGGAAACTACTTAGTAAGGTTTAGGAAACAAAACTGCTCCGTTAGATTTAGGAAGATATCATGGTGTGGGTTCAAATAACTACGGTAGTCGTGTTCATGAGTAAGAAAGTTACAAATAATTCAACGCTGACTTCATCATCAACTGCGGTCTCCAGGAGGAGATATACTTCCTGGCTCATGATTATGTGGATATCAATTACAGCACAATTATTTTCGAAGATATAGCCACAAATGCCGTATGCAGCGTGATTTATCACAGATTAGCCGACTAGCGTATTCTCTTCGGAATTTTTTTTAAAATAGCGATGAACTAACTCGTCCTTGTAATAATTATTTTGCAATTAAAAACATGTTTGGGCACTTGGAAAATAAGCTTTTCATAAGGTAGGACAGGGGTAGGCTAAATGTGTTGAGTATCTAATAAATAGTATGGTGCTGGAGGCAGGAGGCGGGTTAGTGTACTTTATCTTGTGTTTGGCCAATCAGAGCAGACTGGGCTTTTTTGGGAGAGGGGCTTGAAAACAGACAGACATAAGGTGTATTCTGGTATATTCAGTCAGACAGTATCAGAAAAAATGTTTTTACATTAGAAAAAGTGAACATGTCATAGTAGAAACCCTAAATACAAGAATGAACCTGAACATGACATGTCCCCTTTAAAGATTTGAAGTAGGACATTTTCGGCTAATTTTGCAACATCTCAACTTTTTCAGTCTGTACTTATGTCATCTTTCTCTTCCCCCCCCCCCCCCTGCCCTGTGTCTTTGCCCTCCCACTCTCTTCTTTTGTCTCTCATTCATTTACAATAGAACTTGACAGGGAATCATTAGCTTCATAATGAAAAGCAGCAGACCAGTAATATATACCGTCACTGTCTATTACAGCCTCCTTAGCCTAAAGACCCTGAATGTAAATGAGGCTGTGTTATGCACCGTTATTGTGTGAGCGGTGGGCTCCAAAAGGTTCCCAAAGGCTTTTAGGACACAACCCAGAGAGTTGTTGTTGTCGTTGGCTCAAGTGTTCATGGTGATGATGAAAAAGCAAGTCAATCGTGTTAGAAATCGAATAGATATTATTCAAATGGTTATTAAATAATTCCAGCTATTGTACACTAATGTATGGGTTTGTGTACGGAGAAAGTTCCTTGAGGTTCTGAGACTCCTGATATTATCAAATATTTTTCTTATAAGCTCAAGCAGTTAAGGATCTGATGGTTCAATACTAATATTAATGCTGAGGAACTGGTTGGCTGGGATTGGTGATAAGAATTGGTTGCCAAATTGATGGTTTTTAAGTTTGTTTTAGATTCATAATTTGAGTCTGACTTGAGTTCAAGTCATGTGACACCAGTTCAGGCCAATGGTAGAACGTGTCCAACGAGAAGGACAGAAGTTAGCAACAAAGTGCTTCATGAAAGGAAGCCTCCTATTCTCTGCTGATCGCTCTGTCGCCAACTTCACTCCATAAGCTTCTGCCACCCACAACATTTCCAGTCTCACCTGCTGAGTGTAATTTGTCTTGTCAACTCTGGTCCGACTGCAGCTTCAAAATAAAGTTCTTCAGCTTGTTTTCACTGGAGAAAACAAAGTACAGCAGCTTCAAGGCAGACACTTGCCCTTGTATTGGATTCGACAAGTGAACGTGTCACATCTGGATTGTGCACACAGTCTTTCACTGATTACATTTAGCGTAAATCAGAATCTCTGTTTATGTGGTCGCTGGGTACACCTTAGTTTTACATACTGCGGTCACTACAGACAGTACCAGTATCAATCAATGCCTTGGTATAGCTAGTTCCCTTGTGTGTATGGTGTATGTGTGTGTGTGTGTGTGTGTGTGTGTGTGTGTGTGTGTGTGTGTGTGATTGCAACAGCAACAGAGATATCAGCGAAAGCTATCATGTTCACTGTAGTGGAATACATCTCCACACAGATGCATGGACCGCTATATGTGTGTGCACACACACTCAGATACACACTGACTAAACTTAGGCCTGTGAAAGAAAGATTGGAAAACTATTAGCTGAAGTGTGATCTTAGTGTCTCCATAGACATTGCAATCTTTCTCTCTGTCTGTAGCTCTAGTCCTCCTCTTGCACTCTCTTTTTGTCCATGCACACACACACACACACACACACACATCGACACAAGAGCTCAAACTATATCTATTTTCTTTTCCGTGTCGCTGTATTACAGCGGTGTTATTGATGAGCGGAGGGGCTCGGGGAGAGCGAGACTGAAGAGGCTGGGGCGAGAGAGGCAGAGACCATGTAACAGGGCGAGAGAGAGAGGGCCATATATCGCTCTCATACGGATTCAAACAAACATATAGAGGGCCCGGCTGATACGAAAATAGCTGCTGACATTGAACTCTCTGTTTTCAGAAGATGAAGCTGAACACAAAATAACTTTTCGGGGGTCGAAATCACAGTTGCACAGTCAGCATTTCACACGGGAAAAAAGATAACAAAAAAGGGTAACAGCCAATGCCCCAAACATACATGAGAGTCTTCAATATAGAGTGTTTACACAGAGGGAACTATTTTTGATGCTGGTAAAGGAGCCAAGTTCAAGAGCTAAATTCAGTTTGAGCAACTGGAAGTGAGACACTTCACTCCTCCATACTTGGGTGTTATGAAACTTTGTCATTGTGTAATAGACTAAAAATAAGTGTCTACAAACTCTTGTCTGGATGGAGCACCGACTAAAACATGTTGAGAATATTGAGCTCAAAGTTTTAGCTTCCTCCTTTTATCTTGAACGCTGACAGATTATGAGAACAGTTCTAATCTAAGGTTTATTTGGGATTTTAAAACACACATTTCCTAGTATTCCATGATAAAGCAAATATGGGAGCCATATGGGAGTTCCAAAATGGTGCATTTTTTCTTATTTGCCACCAACATGATTGGATTTGGGCAACTAAACTTTGTGAAAGAAATAGTTTAGTTGAGTATGTTTATTTGTTTTCATTTCACCAGTGAGATTAGATGGTTTATGCAATTGTTTTATGATCTATTGACTCTTGTTCATCGCTTCCATGCCTGTGCATTAAGAATGGAGTTCAAGAAGCAGGAGACACACTTTCTATTCCCAAGTATGCAGGTTTTGCGGTGCTTTAACAACGGCGTGCTACTTCTGCCTTTGCTAGTGAAAGATCAGTCGGACCATATTCTCATGGTTTTAATTATTGTAATAATTAATAGTCAGTTTGTCAAATATTCTCAACCTTTTATTGCTAGTTATAGAAGTTGTAACTTCAGGGAGGCCCCTGGCCCCCACAACAAACCAGCCAGCCCTGATAAAATGATATTGTTAAAAAGAATAACCCAAACCTATAACTCCCTTTCAGCACAAAAACAAAAGACACAAGAATCTAACAAAAAAGGCAGCTCTCCCTCAGCGGCTTCCAGGCAAGGAATTAAATGTAGTTGTTAAGATTGAAAAAAATGGATACAGTTATTTAAAATAATGAATTTGTAAGTAAACCAATTCGTGTTTAGCAATCAATTTGATGCCTTTGTTACATGTTTTTGCCTGTTTCTTACATCTGTTATGCTTTTCATGTTTTAAGAATGCTTTTATTCTGAAGGCGGTTCTCCGAGTTAAAACGGGGTTGAACTGAAGAGAGAGAAAAGTGTGGAGAATATGGCGGTTTTGAATGTATAGAAAAGGTTAAAGTACTAGTACACCCCCCCCCCCCCCCAAAAAGAGGCACAAGGCTGGTTAATGTTTTATTAACTGTAATAACTGATAACTGTAATAACCGCGTGTGTGTTTTTAAGTGAACTAGCATAAGTAGCGGCTCTATGTGTGTAGGCTACAGTAATGCTAACAGGAAGAAAAGGCTAACACATAGCTGTTGCTTTGTGCTTTGTACACAGCTCTTACGTTGTTTTGGGGATTTAGAAATAACTGTTACAATCATCAGTCAAGTGTCGGACCATCTTTGGGAGGGATATGCTACAGAATTTATTGACTGAAAATCTATTCGCAAAACCAATATCTTTCCGACATTACCCTGACAACAGCCTAGAAAAGAGTGATGGACTTAGTCCTGACAAAATAGCCCACAAAAACACTGCACGAAAGCAGGCAGCAAAAGTGTCCAAGAAGAATAGAAGTACAGCTCCGCAGCCTTTATGAACCCTCAGGTGGACTGTGATTGGCTGCAGAGGAACTATAGATGAGCAACACTAGGCGCCAGCCTCTGAGTGGACCCAATGCGGAAATGCCTTAAACTAGCATTCTATTTAACAGCCATCAGAGGTCCTCTGGTTGCAAGAAGAAGTCTAGAAGTATATATGATATATAGTATATAAGTCTATGAGAAAATGAGCCTACTTCCTCTACCTCTTTCACTCTGTCACAGTATGTTTTCGGTTCTTTGAAGTAAATTGTGTTGGGATCTGACTATATGGCTTCGACATGTGCTGTGGAACAAAGAGAGAGAGTCAGGCCTTGCCTTTTGCAAGCAAAGGTTTCATCCTGATTGTAGTTTGAGCACCAAACCCCCAACTTTGAAGAAATTCACATTAGGGTGTGAGTTTCCTCCCCGAAATGCCACACTGCTCTTATTGGACGAGAGCAGGGATGCCGAGGCGGGACCTCCGGTAAGACGATCTTGCTCCCCCAAAAACTATGCATTCCTGAAGGTACCTGAAAGCAGCGCTGCAATCTAATTGGCCGAGAGCCAAGACACCCCAGGACCCCTGTGGTTCAGCCACTGTTCTACAAAACTACCTGCAACCCCCACCTCAATGCTTTTTCCCTTCGACCTCCATCGAGCTAGGGAGCACACCAACGTTGTTTCCCTTTTCAACCAAATCCTAGGTCTAACAGTTTATATTCGCTGGCCGAATTCACCAAACTGTCTATTTTATCTTTGTTCTTATCCACGAAGCGAACCCTTTTATTCCTGCAGAAGTGAAGAAGCAAGACTTCTTCAGAAAGAGAGAGAGAGAACGTCCACTCTCCACCAAGCGCCTCGTTTGCTCCGGTCATAAGGACGCGAAAATCCCTTATCCAGACAACAGCGTTGTCGAGAGAACACCTCCCGCGGCCCGCAGCCGCGCTGCCTGAGCCCACCGAAGCTCAGAAGAACAGCTCAGAAGAACCCCCCTCAATCACCACGATTGCATCGTACCGTAAGGCGAAATAGAGTCTGGGCACAGTTAGAGAGAGTTTGATTTGTGTTTATTTTTTCTTGTTTGTGTGCTTAAAGTACTGTTCATTTTTATAACGTGGTGTATGCTTTATGATCACCGACACTGGCGATCCCTGAAATTGCTAGTGTTGTGTAGAAGTTACCGTGTATTCCATGCTACTGTGATTCGTGTCGAGACAGCCGCAGTGAGGTCGAAGTTGCTTCTCATCAGTTCAGGAGGTCAAAACCGCCGGCTGAGACAAAGAGTCGCGGTTCTTGCTCCCCTGGCTGAGAGAGCAATCTTCCGTACTCCCGCGCGGAGCGAAGGATCTTAATCTGTTTTATTTCATTTTGTTTTGTTCCTTTCCCTTCTCTTTTACTAATCCACACACACACACACACACACACACACACACACACACACACACACACACACATACAGCTTTGAGCTAATCTAGCTACGTGCTAAATGGCTACCGGCACGTATAGACGCCAGGTCTCCTGTTGGCTATCCGCCATTTTTGAGTCTCACGCATGAGAGACGTCACTACGTCCCAACTACGTCATACGTCGCTGAGCTGTTCCCTCGCTCCTCCCCCTTACGCACACATACACACACGCACACACACTTCCCCCCCCCCCTCTTTTCAATCGTCTGTTGATTTTAGATAGCGTGCTCATGAATGTATAGTTGTTAGTTTAGATATTAGTTGACTAGATCATTAGTATTAGAACGTAATAAACTCTGTTATATTTTAAAGAGCAGCTGTCTGTGATTACTTTGTGTATTGTGATAATAGCTGTATATGTGGTCTGTGCTCGAACTTAAACCTTCACTTTCACTCTGAATGTGTAATAGTATTCAGACTGTTGATATTGTGAGTGAACACTAATTATGAGACTTAGTTTTATCGTTTGGTTATTGGTCGCTGTTCGCAGGGTGGTGCCCCGTTATTATTAATAATCATTAATAATTGTTACTGACATTAATAATTATATTGATGTCAAGAATTTAGTTTCTTAGATGCTGATAACCCAAACACGCTCCTTTACGTTCCATAACATAATGGTGCCCCCTTTTTGAGGCTATGTTATTCCCAACAATTGTAGCATTTTTGGTAACCTAAAAATGTCTTATTCAGAGTTGGGTTGCAAAAAAAGAACAAATGTCGACAAACAAAAACCAAGAAAGAGACGGCTGAAAAGCTGAACTCAAGGCTTCAAAACTGCCATCCACAAACCAATGGGAGACGTCGTGGCGACTCCGTCCACTTCTTCAATACAGTCATGTCATGCTCACATGCTGAACTATCGTGGCGAACAAGTTTACCTGCTTAACATCATTCTTGTTGTCGTTACAATAGCACTTAGCTCAAAACACAGCTGTGCTCGAGTACAGCCTCACAGAGACGCTGGCATGGCTGTGGACTCTTGTTTGTGTCATATGCATTATCTTGCTTGCTTAACTTAGTGTCACAATTCAGCCTTGCAATTCACTCCCCAGGTTGGTGAACCCTCACCATCACAGTGTGTGTGCGGCCAGTGGAACGCACGTTTGCATTTTGGCTCACGGTTGTCCACAAAATCCAGTCATGACTTCCACTTCCATCAAAAAAAGGGAGAGCTTCTTTGATCACCGCGCTGTTCAATGTCCTCAACCCGCCTGCGTTCAGCTCAAGTAGCAGTGTGTGAGAGTTACTGCTATATGTGTGTGTTGTGGGTTTGTTTCACTTGGTGTGTGTTAAGCTGTTTCCCGGGCTATTTTCTCCTCCCGTGTGTCAGGCCCTTCCAGGCAGCATCAGGCTGTAGCTGGTCTTCAGTTTTGATTACACACTTCCTTAATCAAGGCTTCAGATGCTCTTTGAACCACTTCTTCCTTCCCGGGGCAACTCTCTGTCTCTCACACACACACACACACACAGTTGGCAAGGCCATTACTTAGAGAGGTACCTGGCATCTTAAGTTAAAACTGGAAAAGACATTGGTATTGGCTATAGCTGCATTAAACACACACGTACACACAAATGCACTAAAGTTGATCATGCACATGTGGTTTCACCATTTACACACAGGTGTGAATGAAGCTCACACAATGACACTGATAGTACGCATATCCGTGCATGCTATATATGGTGCCTTAACACTGCAGTAATAATAATAATAATAACTCGGCTTTGCAGTTCCCTTCAGCTTGATGGAGGTTTTGAGCATTTGAAAGCTTTACAGTCCGATATATTTCCAGAGGAGGTGGAGACCAAAGCGGAGCTTCAGGATTGATAGTATGTCGTATTTACGGCTAGTGATGAAATAAAATGAATGACCTTAAGTGTACCAGGCGTAGACTACTTGAAAAGAACACATGCAGTCTCTAATATTCAACAGAAAGAATGGTGTGCTGCAGGATTTGATGATGGTGAATCTTTGTGTTCTTGAGTGGCATTTAAACTCTTTGTTTCCACTGATCTCAAAACTAACAGGGATAGAAAGCAAAGGTGGAGTATGTTCTGATCCCCTGAGTTACTCTCTTTTAATATGATGCCGTTTGTAATGGGATTTTTCACAAGGAGCACTTCTCTTAGGCGTGTGTATGTGAGCTCATTTTTCCTTCACTGTGTAAAATATCATCTATTTTAATGCTGCTTCCTCGCCCTTGTTGCAGTTGGTGCAACATTTATTATACGCCCTCATTTAAAGTGTATCTGGGTAATCTATGTGTTTATCCCTCTGCTTTTCCCTTCTGACCATTTTTCAATTAAAAAATACTAATATCCCCAAGACTGCTTTGCCCTAGTTATTAGACACACACACACACACACACACACTCACACACACAGAGTTTATCTGAGTACTGTTCTGCCTTCAGCATCGTCTCCTACTCATGCCTTAATACACACTGCCTGATTGAGTAAGAACACTAAATAGTGCGTGTGTGTGCTTTCCAGTGCACAACTTCCTTTGTCCCTACATACGTGTGTTTATTCATTTGCACCTGTGTGTGTTTATAACGTGTGTGTCTATGAGAGTGTGTGTGTGTGTTTATAACGTGTGTGTCTATGAGAGTCTGTGTGTGTGTTTATAACGTGTGTGTCTATGAGAGTCTGTGTGTGTGTTTATGTGTGTGTCTATGAGAGTGTGTGTATGTTTATAACGTGTGTGTCTATGAGAGTGTGTGTGTGTTTGTAACGTGTGTGTCTATGAGAGTGTGTGTGTGTTTATAACGTGTGTGTCTATGAGAGTGTGTGTGTGTTTATAACGTGTGTGTCTATGAGAGTGTGTGTGTCTGTGTCTTCTGGCGTGTTCTCTCTCAGTCTGTCTCAGGTTGGATGATGATGCTATTTACTGTCAGAGGAAGAGAAAGAGAGAGTCATATGGGTGGAGGCTATAATTATGTTCCCTCCCTTTGTATATATATATATGTGTGTGTGTGTGTGTGTGTATGTGTGTGTGTGTGTGCACGTGTTTTTGTGTATGATGGTGATGGCTGTGGTCCAGGGCAGCTCAGGTTGGTATTATGTTATTATACTATAGCATTATTTTCTGCTTGTATGTACGTATATATATATATATATATATATATATATACAGAAAGCGGTAACACTTTATAATAACTACAGGATGCTTTATAAATGATGAATTAAATGTTTACTCATACTTAACTAATGCTTCATAGTGTGTAGTTAATATAAAGTTTTACCCAAAGATGATATTAAATCAATAAATAATTCTATAATATTGTGTTATAGATAAATAGTGCAACAGTATTATTATAAAACAATACTTATATTCAGAGTACTCTGCTAATTGAGACAAAATGCAGAAGTTAATATGAACAACTTGAAGTGTATCTCCAACTGTGTTTTCTACTGCTGCCACTAAACACAGCATCCTTCATAAGAGACAGACAGATGAATAAAGTTTTGGCAAAACATCCATGTTTTCAGTCAACTTGTTCTCAATAAGGCTGCTTTGGCGGGCATCAGGAAGAAGGAATACACAGTCTCACTCCTCTGGCAAATGCAAACACAGTCTGTGTGGATAAGAACGTATGCTTAATAGTTGATTGAAAGCTTACAAATACAAACCTAACAGCAAAGACTCCTTCTTACTATCAGACACTGATGTGCTGAAAGTGAACAAACTGCTTTCAACACTCAGAAACGTCTTTTCATCTCATAGCGGCTGCTGTTTTGCAGATGAGACGGAGAGACAGGAATCCCGCACTTTGGACAAAGACTGATTGACTGGGAAGAGGGATTATTATATTCGATACTTCCAAGTAAAGCGGATTCAGAACAGTACGTCTTTTATGCCAAACAATCTGCTCACATCTAATTAGCATCATAAAACCAAACCCTTTTTTTTTTGCTTGGAATGAACTGATGATTTTCTGTCCGGATGAGTGATAAAGTAGACAGTAGAAAACAGTTTATTTCTCCATCTCCCCATCGCTCTTCCTGTCTTCCTCTGTAATGAGGTTCTCCTTAATTACATTTTAATGTGCTGGAAACAGCTGCTACTGGTTTTTATCTCCGCTCATCCCTCTCTCCTCCGCCTCCTCTCTGTTGCTCAGCCCACCTAGACCTTTGTCATCTTCCCTGCACCCCGATGTGTCACATTTCCTCTTATGATCGAGGTCGGGCGTCCTCAAAGTATAGTTTGATGAGAAGACAATGTGTGTATTGTTTAAGAAGGAAGCTGTCTTCCAGGATGACTGTGAGGGCCGAAGGACATGAGCTTCAATCTCTTCTGTGGTTGAAGTAAGAAATGAGCAGTGTTGAGGTGAATGACATAAAAAAGGTACCTTTTGTTTAAGATTTTGTCCAATGAATGCAAGATGTAGAGCTTCACTTTACTGATGCAGTGTTTTCTTTAATGGTTTCATTCAACACTACTACATAGGTAGTGTGTAGGATTTAGTGGTGTCTATGTGAGGTTGCAGATTGCATCAAACTGAATACCCCTCGGTTCACTGCAGCGGCCTTCAGGTTACCGTTAAAAGGCTCTCTCTCTAGAGCCAGTGTTTGTTTGTCCATCCTGGGCTACCGTAGAAACACGGTGGTGCAACGGATGATGGATTCAGTGAAGAGGATGAATATATGAAGGGCTCATTCTAAGGTTACAAAAACATAATATGAACAGGTTTCAGGTCATTATACAGTAATGAAGATATAGTTGTGAATATTCCATGTCTTTCAACTGTTTATTATATGGAAATTTCCTGCAAAGATGATGTTTTTTTGGTAGAATTAGAATGTTTTTAAGAACGTACCTACCAACTAGTTTTTAATTACAGGTTACAATTCATCAATCCATTGAAAAAAGCAAAAAGCTTTGCTTGGATTATGGATCTCTGTAATTTAAGGAATAAATCACTTATTTAGGATTTCTGAAATGAAAAACATTATTAGATGTGCCAACCTTCTAGCAGACTCTCACTCTATGAGTGACTATTGTTATTTGACCATTCTTTTTGTTTTCCTTGAAGCCATTGTTTCCATGTCTCGATAATCTTTTGACTTTATCCTGAATTGTGAAGCTTTGTGAAGACTCATTGCTCATTCTCCTGCACGTTTATAATGGTGCCTGAGAAAGAACTTGATACCAGTGGTGGTTTATGGGTACATGTGGTAAAGAGAAAGCGGAGCAAATGCACACTGCAGCTTGATATTAAATGACATCAAGACTTTAAACTAATAAGAAGCACCAGTAACGGGCTCATCAGTACTACGGTAATTCATCACCGCTGGTACCTGGTTTGGGAACACGTCCCAAGCTTCAGATAGCGTAAAATACAAAACGCTCTCACTAGAGTCAGTGTCCGTCCTGGTCTGCTGTAGAAACATGGTGGTGCAACATGCCGGACTCGCTCTCTAGGAAGATAGAAACGCCATTTTCTAAGGAAAACATAAGGATTCTTAGTTTCAGATGATTATATATTGGTTAAAACATATGAATATTATATGATTCCCATTGAGGAGAGAGCACATGCCGCAGTCACGAGAAAGAGCGTCCTTTTCTTTTCAGAGCGCCCCGACTTTTTCGTGAGGTTCAAACAGTTTTAGTCGTGAATCTGCATGGAGTCTCACGCATCTGTCCCCTGGAGAGCCCAGCTCCTCAGAAGAAGATTCAGATATAGAAAACGTTGGTGAAATGTTCTGCACTGCAAAGGTTTTACCCTGCAGGACACACACACACACACACACACACACACACACACACACAGGCTTACAGAGTCATGGCAGGAGACAGTAAGAACACAAGGTGAAACCTGTGGGAGCTCCTCTTATTATCACTTCTTTTCTTCTGCTGAGCTAACCTTGTACAATACAACTGATGTGTGCGTGCACACACACACAC
This sequence comes from Anarrhichthys ocellatus, assembly GCF_004355925.1. Taxonomy (NCBI): domain Eukaryota; kingdom Metazoa; phylum Chordata; class Actinopteri; order Perciformes; family Anarhichadidae; genus Anarrhichthys; species Anarrhichthys ocellatus. The sequence goes on from NW_022280139.1 coordinate 545,290, forward strand.
ACACACACACACACACACACACACACACACACAC
>NW_022280139.1:545333-549820 GCF_004355925.1 Anarrhichthys ocellatus
CACACACACACACACACACACACACACACACACACACACACACACACACACACACACACACACACACACACAGGTTTCTTCTCTTGATCTCAGCCTCACTTAGCCCTCCGTCTTCTCTCTTTCTCTCCCTCCTCTCTCTTTCTCTCCCTCCTCTCTCTTTCTCTCCCTCCTCTCTCTTTCTCTCCATCCTCTCTCTTTAACTGGTGAGTTTTATCAAAGGTAACATGCGTTAAAGAGTGCACTATATGAACTAATACTTTATTTAAAAAAATACAAAATGATAACAATAATGGCAACATTTTGGAATTATTTTCCAAATGTGCATCAATATTTCTTTGTTTTTAATTTAAATCATTTCCAATTAATTTGTTTGAATATATTAACAACATAAATTACAGATTAGTTGAAGTCTTAATGCAATTAAATCACTTCAACTTTATTATATTGAGTAAATTCACTACACCTTGTAATCAGGAGCAATTTTCTTTATTTTTTTGTTTAGAATTAAGTTTATTCTATAATCAGATTAAAATGTAAAACTTAAGTTTAGCGAATGACCGGCAGAAACTAATCCTTTTCAATTAAATAATAAATAGTATGGCAACAGTTTGCACTACTTTTAAAACATATATTTAAATAAACTGGGACAGGCTGGTCTCATCCAGCATTCGTAGCAAAATCTATGAACAAAAAAGTGCTTTACGGAAACACACGGAAAATGAAGAGTAACTTGTTGTAAGATATTATACGAACTATTGATGACTTGACTGTGAATAAATTAATTTAAAAATACTTTGAAAACTTTTATTGAAAGACACAAAGAAATAAACAAACATAGGGAGAGTGTGTGTGTGTGTGTGTGTGTGTGTGTGTGTGTGTGTGTGTGCTCGCAGCCTGTTGTGGTAGAATGCAAGGGTACAGGTGTTTCAGGTGCGATCACCCACAGTCACACACTCCTACACACACATACTCTCACACACACACACACACACACTCAGTTTGGCGGTCTTAATTAGCCACCTCAGGGAAAAGAAGACTCCCAACTGTCTCATGCTCCACAGCAATTAGCCTATATCGATCTACCCAAGGAGGGAGGGAGAGAGAGAGAGAGAGAGAGAGAGAGAGAGAGAATAAATGACACAAAAAATGGAGGAAGTAAATGGAAAACAAACTTGCAAATAGTCCAGCACTGTTAAGAGTTTAGTCCATTGTTGGCAGTCATTGTCACTTTCAGCAGATTATTTCCCCTAATTCTTTCACACACAATGAACTCATAATCCGTATGTCTTTCTCTGTGTATCACCAATTTTTTGCAACACACACAGACACACACGCACAGATATTTAGTATCTTCACCTTCAGCCTGCTGTTATGCCTGTATGAATAGATGGTTTCTCCCAATTAGATTCAATTATGCCCTTAATGAGTCCTCGGTGTGTGTGTTGTTCTATTGAAATGGACGTGCGGAAACAATTTCCCGTCTCCGTGATAACCCTTAAATGGAAGTTAAATGGACTAATCTTAAACTAAGCTGCAAACCTTAAAACGGAGGGATAATCTCCGACTGTCTGATGATCCAATACTAGGATTAACACTTCATTCCAATTCATGTGGAGGGCCGGGTCACGGCGGGCTGATAAAGATGTGTGTGTGTGTGTGTTTTAGAGAAGGTTAGAGTGTGTCTGTGTGTTCATATGATTGGGTCAATCCACTATCTGAATATGTGTGTATCTGAGTGTGTGAGACGGAGTGTGTGTCAAGGTGACTCTCTAGGGGTTAATAACTAGTGACCCATAGGAGGGACCAGAACGGGGGGGGCTTAAACCACACACAGACACACACTGAACAAGACACACTCTACACACACACACACACACTCGGTCTCACTTAATTCCTCTATTTCGTGTTTCTCTTAGACTGTAATGGCCGTGGCTTGTCCAAATTGATTCGACAGTTTTATTCTCATCGAGGATTAACACAAAACTCTGTGACCGTGTGTGTGTGTGATAACATCGTGTGCAGGTTGGCGTTGGGAATGGATTCTCTGACCTCAGGTTTTCTTCATTCTTTCTTCATTTTGGTTTCTGATAAAGCGTGGCCTTACAAAAAGGTTTGAGACCACAGAAAGTTTACAGATGTATTATTAGATTCATTCTGACTCGTCCCGCTTTCATATTTAAAAAGAACAGTTTGACTTCTCGGGGAAATGCTTTATTACCGAGAAGGTAGACGAGAATATTGAAACCACTATCACACCTGTGTGTTAACTGTGGAACTAGAGCCCTAAGTGGATAAGCTTAGCTTAAAGACTGGAAGCAGGAGGGAACAGTAAGCCTGGCTCTGTCAAGTCTACAAATCCTCCTACAAGCTCCCTAATGAGCATGTTTTAACCAGAACATAAACCCAAGTGTAAGAATGACGGGTTGAGGTTTTCGGGAGAGTTTCATGCTCTACACGTAACTCTTTCTCTCTGCTGGTTGCCACATAATGTCACGGTGATGACAACATCTCGTTTGTCAAAAATTGTCAGCCAAAGTAAAACATATATGTTTTACTTTGGCTGACAATTTTTATACACATAATTCATATATGAATTATGTGTACAGATTGCAAAGCCCTCTGACTATACAAAATGACTTGAATTGAACAGTTGGCATTAGAGGTGCTGGGAGGTGGATTTTTTAAAACTTTGGTCAGAACCAGTCCTCTTGCTAAACTAGATTATAGACTGGATATAATGGATGCTGGCTCCATCGTTACTGTTTACACCTGTGCGTATCCTGCTCTGAGTCAAGTCTAAATGTCTTCCAGGAAAAGGGTCTATTGACTCCCGGCTTGAGCCCTGCTGTTAAAGTCAACCTTGGGTTCTGACAAGTGAAGCCAATGCTGAAGGGCCTTAAACCTGCTTTCTCGCTAGTGACCACCAGGGGGCGACTCCTCTGGTTGTATTGAAGTCTATGAGAAAATGACTCTACTTGTCACTTGATTTATTCCCTCAGTAAACATTATAAACATGAGTTTATGGTTCAATCTCTAGTTTCAAGTCTCCTTCAACAAGCATGATGTTCATTTAGTACATTATGGTCCATTTAGAGTCAAACAGACCATAAAGCAGGATATGCTTTAAGCAATCTTGTAATTGATAAGTTTCTACCACGATGTAGTCCGGTCTGGGAATTGTCCGTGTTTTAGTTTATAGAACTTTAACTCTTTCACACAGTGTGTTAAAATGGTCCTAGATATTCAGGGTTCAGTTGTTCTTAGCTCCATCCTCTTGTGTCACTGCTGATTGCCAAAAAAAGATGGCGATGGCCAAAATGCCAAACTCGAGGCTACACACTGGTAGACCAGTCCCGGTGACTGCGTACACTTCTTCTTCCATACAGAACATGAACTTTACAGTGACATCAACCTTCTCATCTCACTATAGTCCAAAAACTATTCCTTGGAAATAGAACAACCAGTTTGGCTGCAAAGATCTAGATGGAGCAATAAACAAAGATGTAAGCAAAATGGCACATAGAAGTTTTATAGATGGAGAATCCATTTCTTTTTTTTTTGAAGGTTGGACCTATTGACAGAGAAGTTGTCCATTGGTCAACCGTCCAACATATCGAGCAGTTGGAAACTTCAGGTCACCAGAGGATGATTTTTATTGTTTTGTGATCGATTGACCCGTCCTTAAGTTCAACCTTTCCACAATGAAACTTACTTATTATTTTCAAAGTATTCCAAACATGGAGATTCACATAAACACACCTACACATTTTTATTCAAAGCACACACACACACAAGGAAAGAGCACTGCTATGATAAAATGAACTGTAAAGTGTACATCCTGTGTTTCTCTTCTCATGTACATTGACTGATTGCTGATTATAAGTGATAATATAAATGAAAGAAAACCTTCATGGCATTCTTGTCAGACTTGGAAAGGCATACAGCAACCTTGTCTCCGAGGAATTACATCTAATTTGCCGCAGCAAATATGTTTTGAAAGAATCATAATGCCACCTGGATAATTGACATAATGAGGAAACGTTGGTAATTAACATAATCTGCCAGATCATAAAATGTTGATACCAGATATATCTGCACATTATTCACAAACAATGCGTTTCATTTATTTCTCCTACATATTTGTTCATTAGTAACCAAAGCGTGATCAAACGTATCATGATGGTGTTTAGGCTCTCACTGGAAAAAGTCAAAAGTTACTCAAAGCAAAACACACAATTTGTTTTTGTACAAAAACATACTGTCATACCCAAATGAGTAGTATATCAATGTAACTTCCAGGAGAAAGTATTGCATATAAACACAATCAGAGACAAAGCACCCTTGAATGAACCAGAACCATTTCAAGAGATGGCGAGCCAGATGAAATCTGAAGAGCTGTATCTTCAATAAAGCACTCCATGTATGGACTGTGTGTGTGTGTGTATGTGTGTGTGTGTGTGTGTGTGTGTGTGTGTGTGTGTGTGTGT
>NW_022280139.1:549830-566209 GCF_004355925.1 Anarrhichthys ocellatus
GTGTGTGTGTGTGTGTGTGTGTGTGTGTGTGTGTGTGTGTGTGTGTGCGTGTGTGTGTGAGTGTGAGTGTGAGTGCCACTGTGCACATCAACGTGTCAGAGTGGTAGGTTTTTGTAGGCTTTGCCCCCAGTCTAATTGAGTTTTCAAGGAGCTCTTATCCTTTCAAAGAATGGTGAGGCGTTTGTGTGTATGTGGAAGGGTTGGAGGTTACATGCATGCATCAATTGCATTTGTTTTTTCGTGGGTTTTTTGCACATATTTTTTCCTACTTCTGCACATATGTCATTTTCAAATATTAACAAAAATCACATCGTAATAAAACGCTATAAAACCTGAGTTTGTATTGAATTTAAGTGACTCAAATGCCAATTACTGACAGAAATGGATGCTGTCAAAATAATCAAATAAAAATGTCTTAAATATTACACTCAAGAATGTAAAAACACAGCAACATGTTGTTTATTTCCTTTAATAACTATGGTTACCGTCTTCCTCCCTTCCTTTATCTGCTTATTCATCTCTCCAGGGTTCCATTTGTCTTAAGAGCTGCTGACGTCTTATTGCACTCGTACACTGTTTAAGTACTCATGTGTACTCACATACGGTAGCAGACACAATTAAAATGATGCAGCATCCTCATGTAGTCTAGCTGTAATTTGGTGCAGTTGTCTTAAAGATTCATGTGTTTAGTGTTTGCCGTACTGGAGACAACGTGTATCTAAGAGAGTGTGTTTGTGTCTACTAGAAAGGTCATCGTCTACCCCCCGTTATGTTACTGCACAATTCCCCTCCAACTCTTTTCTCTGCTATCAGCTTGTGGCCCCTCTTCACAGTAACTGACACTAAACTACACTCTGTTCACTCTCATTGCAGTCATCAGCTGCTGCTATTACACATGTAGCATTGAGACAAACTCTTTCTGTAACGTGCAGAACATCGTAGTTGCACTAAAGGGAAAATCTTTGTGTGATTTGTCATTTAAATCACATCTTTTATGTCAAACATAGTGTAATCTGTGATGATGAGTGCTACTTTAAAACTTTAATCAGGTCCTTGTTCTGGAAATACAAAATAACATGCAGAGCGCTATGGATTCTAGTATTAAAAAAAACATTAAGTCTTAGGTATCATTACTTAAAAAATCAGCTCCTCCACCTCAAAATGGTGTTTTTATTTTGGATAGCCTCTTTTGTGGGAAATTTGGAGAACTAGGCGCACCAAACAGGAACACGTAGCTTTCGTTTTGTAAAACACATCTAACACATCTAACACATCTAACACATCGAACACATCGAACATATCTAACTCCTGGTGTCACCAGTCATCTTGACAAAAGTCTAATTTATTCATGATGGTCATATGTATTATAATTAACATGCCTATGCCATAATGATGTATAAAATATGTTTGAATTGCTAATTAGCTGATACATACTTAAAGCATCTACATTGACAAGAACCACTGGTCAGGTGAAGAAAAATCTGTGTCCCCTTTTTTTCGCCCTCCACCTTTTATCTTGAGGGGAAAAAAAGGCAGAGCTAACATTTTCGAGGGTGATTCATTACCATGCAGTCAGATTATTATTCTATAGAATCAAAGTCCCTTCTAATCTCTCCTTAATTTAACCACTATTGGCTCACATTAAAGTACGCTCCTACACACACACACACACATACACATACAGATACACATCCTTGCTGCTACCACAGCTGATGAGAAACATATTAACTATAATGAATACACGCCGTTGGCTATTGATCAACAGTATTCAATTCATCTGATTAATCAGCCCACCATGGCAACACAGAGGAACGGTCAGCAAGTCTATATCGGGGGTTTTTTTAACACACACACACGGATAATTGGAGTTGGTTTAAATATTGCTCAGCACGCAAAATCTGAAACATACATACAGTTCACATATCTGGACAAAAAATACAACAAAGAAATGTGTCAAGCACTCGGAGAGAGTTTCTATCAGTTGATTAATGAATGAATTGCTGAATGCTTACTGCTGGATTTTTTTGCCTTTTTTCTGGTTTGTTTTCATTTATTAAAACATGTTTCCATGAACAAGATGTGAGTGAATTAATAAACTGCAGTGTTTGACTTTGTCATGGCGAACCCCAGGGTTACTATTGCTACTGCTATGCTGCTGTAGCCGCACATATATGCTTGGGTGATTCTTTACTGGTATGCTGCCTCTAAAACTTATACTGAGCACTCACTAAAACGATTGTGGAGTAATATTAAAGTATCAGGGCCATTTATATTCAAAAACAATTAGAAAAGAGTCATCAAATAAATAAATAAATACATTAACAATAAAATTCAAAATAACAATTTGACAACTCCATTAACCAGGGAAGATGGTGAGATGCAGTTGAATGCCACAGAAGAGAGTCAGTGGAAGGAATAGTTTGACATTTTGGAACACAAATAATTTCATTAGCATGACATTTAAAAGCGGGGTTGGTAATTTTGAAAAAGTACGCTAGATTTAAAAAATCATCCAACCGAAAAATCTAGCCCAGTGTTGCCAACTCTTTTCCAGTGAAAGTAGCTCGCAGCACTAGCTCCAAAAGTTGCAAATTCTGGCAAGAAAGTCAGCAACAATGACAGCCCGTCCCTTCAGGCCTACCTCTGAAGCCACTTAACCAAAATGATCATTATGTGCGTAAGCATGGCTGTTGTTAGAACAAACAACCCATGCTGGCAGGCGGGTAGCCCGTCCAGTCATTCCATTTAGGCTGAATGAAATGATTTGATGTGTTGTCAGGATATAATGAACTTCAACAAAATTGAATTTACAAAAAAATATCTAAAATGTTTTTTTTAAAAAGCTTACCAACCTGACACATTAAACAGAAAATTAACAAGTCTATAAAAAACAGTGCAGTTACAGTGCAACATTGTGCTGTTGGTTTATGTTATTCTTCAAATAAATGAATAAAAAACACAACTATAAAAACAACAAAATCCGTGACCATAATTACCTTAACAACAAGAACAGCCACTACAACAACTCCAAAAACCACTACAGTCGTCTAAACAACATTAAAGACTAACTTTCATGCTTTTCAAACTAGACCCTCTTTTCTATTCTATTTCCTATTTCCTCATGTTGCTGTGGCTAGTTTACTAATGGGGCACAAACGGTTTTTAAATCGGTCCAGTATTGAATCAGAACGCTGTAGCTGGCAGACACTGAACAGGCTGCAACGTAATAGCTTGGGACAACTCCTCACCGTCAATGTACTTCCACTAAAAGCGCTTGTTTTTGCCACTGAAAGGTTCAGATTGTTATAAGTGTCTAACAACATTGTAGAAACGACCCTACAGAGAAATAAAACGTTCTTCTTTACCTTTTGACTTACCTTTTGTCACATTCCACATCAGCTAAATATTCAGCCATTACATTGAAATTCTTTTACATACCACAAAGTTATCTCAACGCGTTGTTTAGTTGTCTACTGAGAACAAGCCACATGACACAAAAACACAGAAATGTTTCGTACCGGCCCTTTCCATAATGTTGTCAGACACTTCACAGTCCGAGCAGGTCAGTGAAACCAGTGTCTTTATTGAATGATCACTGACGCTGAGGAGTTTGCCAACGATGGATTTCATTGCAGCCTGTTTAGCGGCTGCCGTCTGCAACGTTCTCGCTCAGTACTGGACCATATTAAAAAAATAGTTTGGTCCATTAGTCTCCTAGACACAAACAACATGGGACATTTGGGACAGTGTTAAAAAAACGAAAGTTACCCTTCAAGAACTACCAACAACAAGCACACAGACAAACAGACAATTACACAAAGTGAATTTATTCATGCAGCCATTACATACAGAAGCTGAGCTACAATAGATTGACAGTGCTGCACATGTGCATTACTGCACATTTATCTGCTTTCTCTCAGCATTTTCTCTAGATATAATGTCCAGTCGTATTTACCAGACAAATTGAATATTATTGCAAGTTGTATACAATGTAATCAGTTTTTTTTAAATTTAATGTAAGAGATTTGTGCTTGTGCTTTTGTGTACACTGTAAATGTGCAGAAAAACAAGTTCATATTTACATTCGTATACTGTAAATGTGCAGAAAAACAAGTTCATATTTACATTCGTATACTGTAAATGTGCAAAAAACCAACTTAATATTTTCATTCGTATACTGTAAATGTGCATTCGCATATATCCATGTTAAACAGTGATTACTCAAATTGTTTTCTGCAGACAAGGAAAACCTTCAGCAGCACAAAAGCTTGCTGTCAAATTATTCTTCACTCCTCTGTGACCTTTATCTACTGTAATGCTGAAGGCTAGATGCTATAAATATATCCTGAAAATCTAACTAGTTTTTTATGTGTTGTCTTTTGTTGTGTTTCATGCACAATCACATGGTGTCTGTCTGCGAGAATCGAAAAGTCACTGTATCTTGACTCCAGAATGACTTTGAGCAAGAGAAAGACTATTTAAGAGGTTAAATAGGTTTGGATCAATATTGAACGGAGACAAAACTCTTTCCCAAGTGCTGTGAGTTCCTAAACACGACCGTAAACAACATTAATCATGCTTTTGTTGCTACGAGCAAATAATAGATCGCGGGAGTAGATTTTGTAAGAAAACAAACAAATAAAATCAGTTCTTAGCCAAAGTTTTGCAGATATGTTCGTTTCAACAATCTGCAAAACTTGTTGAAACGAACAGGAAGCCGTCGTCTTCCTCCTGAAGTGGACCACCATCACCATCACCATCACCATCTTGGCCACGTTCAGAAGCAGGTGATTTCTACCGGCCCACTCCACAAAGTCATCCACTACTGCCCTGTACTCCTCCTCCCGTCCGTCCACTGCAGAGTCATCAGAGACCTTCTGCAGATGGCATGACCCCGAGTTGTCCTGGAAGCCAGTGGTGAACAAGGTGAACAGGAAGGGAGACAGAACAGTTCCCTGTGGGGCTCCAGTATCACTGACCACCGTATCAGACAGCACACGGCCCAGTCGGACAAACTGTGGTCTGCCTGTGAGGTAGTCAGTGATCCAGGAGACGGTGGACGTGTCTACCCCCTCCACCCGCAGCTTCTCACTCAGTAGCAGTGGCTGGATGGTGTTGAATGCACTGGGCAAATCAAAGAAAGGGATTCTCACAGAGCCACCGGTTCCATCCAGGTGCGACTGAGCTCATTGCAGCAGGTAGATGATGGCATCGTCCACCCCCACATGAGGCTGGTATGCAAATTGCAGAGGGTCAACATTGTAAACATAAGTTTACGGTCTCAACTGCAAGTTTCAAGTCTTCTTCAATACAGCATGACGTTCATTTAGTAAATTATGGTCCGTCTAGAGTCAAATAGAGCATAAAGTGAAGTATGCTTTAGGGCGGGCTTACTGTGATTGACAGGTTGCTGCCACGCCCAGAGCCATATACAGCGACTCTACGTCACTCCGCATCGGTTGCGAAAAAAACAACATGGCGACGGCCGTAATCTAAGATGGCGACGCCGAAATCGAGGATTCAAAACCACACACCACTACGTCCACTTCATATATACAGTCTACGGTGTGCACCTTGTCTGTCTATGTTCCATTCAAAGAGATCTCGATTGGATCATTTTGGCTAATTTGGCTGACAACCCCCGTTTCTTACACTTTCCAACATCCCTCCCAGTGGCGCTCTACATTATTAGTACACTGCAGCACAGTTTTGTCAGAGGGAGAACAATGTTGCACAGGTATACCTTTATTGGGTTTAAAACTTTAGCTTTTATGATTTCATTTTCAAGCAACAGAGGCAGCAGAGCGCAGCAAGATTGCTTGTTGCTCTAAAATGAAATGTCATGCTGGGGCATCAAAAAAGAGGTTTTGGACGTTGCAACCGTCCGCGCGAGTTAAAAAATATGACGGAAAATACCATGAGCTGTGCGGCAGTCGGCAACACAGGTACAAGGAGTCATTAAAAGGAGCAATCTTGTTCTGTGTCGATAAAGTGAAACACCAGAATTAGTACATGACAATGCACGCTTGACTGTGAAATAAGAAAAACAAAAAAACCTACCAACTAACAAAGTGGCTCAGACATGAACACACTAACAATTTAGATACAGCTACGCAATATGACTCAGAGGACTATGCACAGATCATTCATATGCTTACACAGACACACACACACTCACACACACATACAGGTGCTAAAGCATGGCAGTGTTTCGAGATGCAGCCTCCAGCCAGGAGAGTCAGACTTCACACAAAACTGTGAATTGAGCTTAATTGAGCTAATTAATACTGCTAATAGATAGAGAGCCAACACAAATGAAATAGAAAGCTGTGATTATTACTCCAGCTAAGAGAGACAAGAGAATGGGAGCCGGACAAAGACAACGTTTTTTAGGACAGAAAGCAGAAGTGAACCAGAGAAAGAGAGGGAAAGAGGCAGAGAGGGAAGTGAAAAGTGTCAAGACATTGATTGAGGGAAAGAAAGGAAGCGAGTGACAGAAAAGGGAAAAAAAAAAAACAGCCTTAGGTGGTAAGTGTTCCTTTAGTGGCACATACGCACACACACACACACACACACACACACACACACACACACACACACACCAAACTACTTAAAGACAGTCTTTGCAAAAACCTGAGGTCATTTTGACACCCGGCGAGGTGTTATTCTGGCCTATAACTCTTGAGCAGAGGAGAGAGAGGAAAAAAAGGTCACATTTGTCCCTCCCTCAGGTGTCTGACAGGGAGAGAGATAAAGACAGAGAAAGCGATGAAGCCAGACCTATGCATCGGGTTAATGGAGATCAAAGAAAGCAGAGAAGGAGAGGATGACTAAAACAAACCTGTGGATGTGGTCTGTATTCATTTACAAACTAAAATCCAAATCAACTGTTGTGATGCCACCTTGAGTGGAAACGCCTGGAATCGAGGGAATTAGTCGAAAACATGGCTTTTGGCGCTAAGCAGGGGGGTAACACTTCTGACTGGATAAAAGCAAAACAAAGAGCAAAGGAAAGAGACTTAAATAAATTATGACTGACGTGGATCATGTGACTTAAACGCTTCCGCAAAAGCTTCCACTGATGAGACAGATTGCAGCAGCAGATGAAAACATCAGATCTGTAATGTTCCTTGAACTAACAAACTAACCCTGAGATGAAGGCAGGTTACATTTTCCTCATCAGGATTTGTTTAATGACATGTCATTCATTTCTGATTTTAGCTTTCCTGCTAAAAGGTGAGATTGTAGCCAAAGATGCTGATTGCTGTGAAAAGTAGAGACACAATGCAGATTTTCTTCCTGCATGTCACAGTTGGTGTTAATGTGAGCATCCAGGAAGCTGAAGCAGATCATTGAAACAAAGAAGCTTGACTCGGACAGAATGGAATCATTTGTTACGTGGGACCTTTATCTTGTATGAAACATACACTTGCCATCTTCATGATGAGGTGAACGCTTTACTTACTTACTTACTTAGGCATTTGTATTCCATGCAGAAGAAAGGCTAATCGATGGAAAGGTTCCCACATTTGTCTGTCTTGGACCATTTGTCCCCCCAGCCGTTACCACGTCAGTCGCTCTTCTTAAAACTCTTTTGACACTCTGCTGAGTTCCTTGATCTTCCTCTCCACTGTTTGCCGTGTGGGTTCCATGTCAGTGCTTGCTTTGGTTATTGCCGTTTGGCTTCGCCTTTAAGGTGTGACCGATCCATCTCTACATCTATTGTTTCTTCTTTGGTGCGTTTCCACAGGTCAATGTTGTTGATTGGGAGTTTGAAGTGCATTCCTAGGAGGCGTCTCGGACAGTGAGGAGTGAATGACTGCAGCTTTTTGATGGTGTAGTGGTGGTCTTCCAGGTTTCTGATCCATACAGCAGTGTGGTCTCAATGTTGGACTTCTAGATTTTGAGTTTTGTATTCTCAATGGTTATAGGATTTCTGCTTTCGATATTGATCTGCATGCTTTTGGTTTCGAGCCAACTGCAGGTGTTTCCAGCAGCTTGTCCTGTATCTGTCGGTGGGTATGTGAGAGTAGTGTCTTGTCAGCAGAAAAGTCCAGGTCCTCAAGATGATCTGTCCAAGCCCCACTAGATGCCGGTCTGTTTATTGTTGGTTGTTCGGTTCATGATACAGTTGATACATAAGAGGAAGAGGAAAAGGGATAGCAAGCAACTTCATTGGAAAGGGTGGAAGAATATTCATCATAGAGAGGGACCCATCCCTTTGAAAAGTGTTTTCCCTTTGTGCCTGTCGAACATGATGTCCCGGATGTTCCACAACCTGGTCACTTTTTAACAAATCAGGGACTTTTTTTTTGCTCAAAACAGAGGGAAAAAAAATCTCCAGTTTCCTCCCACAGCTACTTTTATGCATTTCCACCACAATCATAATTCAACACAAGATTTATGTTGATAAGAAACTGTCATTACTAAGGGAAACATTCAAAAGGGCAGCCTCTTCGCCCACTACATCGGTTTAGCTTATATCCTTGAGGCTAAATGAGCCTGTCACACTGAAAACAGATTGCGGCCACATATTGTGGGAGCTAAGAGGCCAGCAGACACAGATGATAAGGGAGGTGGTGTGTAGCAGCAAGTGAAGGAGGAGAAATCAGAGCCAAAAGGCTGAAAAAGCAATATATCCATAAGTGGCAACATGGCAGCATTTTTTTACATTTCAAGCAGCTCAGTTTTGCTCTGCGTGCTCTGTTCAACAGATGAATGTATATTTTCCTGATGGTGAACTCATTTTCTTTCTAGAACAAGAAGTGTCAAAAGCACGGTTGTGAAAGCAATGTTACTCATCCGGCAGACCTGTAGCAGCATTGGCATTCATTTGGAGTCTTGTTTGTGATCAAGTGATGATGAAGTTGAATGTTCACTCTCCTTGTAGCTCTGTTTTGGTCTCCACCAACTCCTGAGAAACATCATCAGGCTCCACTTTGTTCACCTGCTAGTTGCTGTATTAGTCCGTCTGACATTAGGTGATTGGTTTGTCTGAGCTTCTTTTTTACCGAAAACGGCTGCGTGCTTCAGTTGGAAAAGAGTCTGATGAGAGTGGTGAGACTCAACCAAAACAGCAAAGTTGTGGCTTTTAAAAAAACAAAAACAATAAGCTGAAGGACACTAAAACGCTCCGTAGAGCTGATGGAGCTACGGTGTCAGGTGGCAATTCCTCAGTACTATATACTGTATATATATATATTTTTTTTTTTTTCAAAAAATGTGACGATTATATACAGTCAAAATATGTCTATGCATAATACTTAAGGCTCCAAAAAGTATTATTAAGTTATTCATTTTTTTTTCCAAGCACTTCCCTTTTATTTCATTTCAACTTTAAACTGATGTACTTGGTTTATTTAGCCTTGACTGTGCAGCTGTGTGTTTGTGTTTGACATAGAGAGAGAGGTAGTACTTCAATTCTTATCAGTACTTCTAGCAAAGAGTCCGAGACAGCCCGGCAGACGCAGAGTTAAAAATGGAAGCTGTTTACACTAGTGTGATCTTAACTGTCTATGTGTGTGTGTGTGTGTGTGTGTGTGTGCACGTCTCCATCCCTGGTATCAGTGTGAAGTGCTCTCCTAGCCGTTTCCACCTCTACAGATCCATTAGAGCAGTGAGGAGGATATTTCAAACCTCTCTTAGATGCAGTATACTGTATAGTCTGCATCGAGTGTGTAACTGAGTGTACACTCATACACTCATATAGGTCCACAGTGGATTGAGCCTTTAGCGCTAACTTTCCGCCAGAGCTATTGAATGCTCTGACACAGTAAAGTTAACACGGCAAACCACAGAATGAAGAACAGTGAAATATTTTTGTTCTAAATAGCAAGGTGTTATCTGTATAGCACTTCATTGCTGCTTACATTCACAGTCGGACAGTAAATGACGAGTAAAGACTGCTCATTTCTACTTGCATGAATACATTCTGTGTATTCGGCCAGGCTGCACCAATCCCAGGCACAAAATAAAGTAATAGCAACTAAGAAGATAATCAAAACCAGTATTCATGGCAGTGAAATAGTCCCAATTGCAATTCATTGATTTCTTGTAAATGGACACAAATTGTCTGTTTTTGTGTGTCTCTTAGGACAAAATTAATGCCAATGAAAAGTCAATTGGGATCCTTTTTTTGTGGTGGACACACACATTAAATGCATCCACGAGATTAAGCAACAGTCTGAACAAGTGAGAGCACTTATGTATGGTGGGAGGGTAGGTGGACGGATCCAACAAACTCAGTACTTTCATCCACGAGAAGTGGTGTTCTGGTTGTGGTTTTGTTGCCTAAACCCAACTTTCATTTTTAATGTAATATCCTGTAAAGAGCGAAGCAAAAAATACGGACAATTCGTGTCCCTATACACAAAACCAATGCGACTATTTAATGACTATTTCACAAACTGCAATATCACAAATCTGGAATATTCAGTTTTCACAGTGAGGCATTGGTTTGGAAAAAGAAATGGTGAGAGTAGAAATCGGTCTGAAGTTGGACAGTCTTGCTTAAAGGCAAATTCAATTGCCTGTTGGGTAATTTGGGTATCATACTCATAATTCAAGCAAATGTCTGTTGAATGACACACGACCACAATTTGTGAATCAGTGAGATGTGTGGTCAAAGTACACGTCCCTACTTCATTTCACTTAGGGAGGCAAAATGGGCCATGTGGAGGTAAGCTAATTCATCTGCAGTTTAACATATCCTGCTGGCACACTCACACACACACACACACACACACACACACACACACACACACACACAAAAGCACCAACACACTGCTCCATATATGATAAATTGGCTGAATATAAATTTACGGGGGAGACAATACATCTTTGTTTCCCAATATTTTGGCATGGATCACACACACACACACACACACGCACACACACACACACACACGCACACACATAAAGTAGCATGAAAGCACTAATGCCAGCATTCATACACACACAAATGCACACACAAACAGACAGAATGATTTGTCTACTGCCAGATTCACACTCGAGGTTAATTTGTTACAGGAGGGATTGTAATCCTTCAAACTTTTGAAAGTGTGCGCATGTGTTTGTGTGTTTGTTAACGGCGTATGAACGCAAATGTGTCTTGTGTGCATGTTTTTGTGATTCACGCGATTCGATAAACATGTAGCACGGCAACCTTTGGCCCTGACCTTTCCACACATTCAACCCATGTGCAAATCAAAGGTGTATTTACATGTGTTAACGCACTTGGTTTCTCCCTAAGAAGAATTAGACATCAAATGTAATTCCATGTTAATCAGTCATGTTGTCAGTGTCGTGGTCTAATTTAATCCGTACCATCATGGGAATGCAGAAGCAAATGTAAGTAACAACATTATTCCCCGTATGGAGAGAAATCATCCTGTGTTCCACTAATCATACTCAGGAGAAAGAGGAAGAGGATATGCAGCTGAAAGAAGTGCCAAAGAAGGTAATATGCCCAGCATGCTTTAACAGAGACACGCTGCATAAACCAACAGTTTCATTAACGCAAACATTAACACAATAATCAATAATCATTAATCATAATCATGACAGGAATAATCATGACAGGAATAAGAAGCCGAACTTACTAAATATATGTTTCGATTTTGGGTGAGTGGTGATCTTCAAATACTTCATAAAGAAACAACTTCACTGGGAGGATTTTGGTGCAGCGCGGTTGCACACAGCTACCACTGTTAAAATGTATGGAAGGATGGCGGATGCTGGCGAACGTTTGGCTGCCGCTCTGTAACCTGATTGTAAAGTTTTGTTGTTTAAATGGATGCCAACGCTATAACTTGGCCGATAAAGTTGAGCTGCGTGTTTGCGGTACTGCCGGCTACCATCCAATCTACACCAACATCTTCACTGGATTAGCCGCACCAGATCAGCTTACTGTCTCCATCTGCCAAAGTTACCTCCGTGCTAGCCCAAGGACTCTCGGGTTTGGTCCACAGCGCTACTTCATTGTCCTGCTACTGGAGCGGTCAGTCTTCTCATCCCTGCCTGCCACATCGCTAGCCAGCACGAGCCCACCTGTTTATCCTGTTTGACAGCAACCTCTCCTTTGAACACCATGTTAACCAAATCACCAGGACTGCCTTTTTTCACTTAAAAAACATAACCCGTCTCCGCCCATCACTCTCCTTATCTGCTGCTGAAACTTAGATCCACGCCTTCACCACCTCCAGAATCGACTACTGCAACAGTATTCTTCATGGCACATCATTCAAAATCATAAATAAAGTCCAGTACATATTTCTCTGTCTTCTCCACTAGGGGTCGCCAAAATTGGACAGATTCTACAAATAGGAGCTTTAAATTGAAATACAATTGTCAGTGTGCTGCCGAGTAAAAGCAGGAAAATATGCATGACTTTATTTTTGCATGTACATATAGCAGATACTTCCAAGTCTCAAGGTGTAAACTTCACAGGCCACCTGTCAAAAAGAGCCTTGTTACAAAAAAACAACAACAACCTTATTCAACTGCCAAGAAGGAATGTTCAAAAAAAAGTTTATTTTCAAAAGTTACTCACATCTCAAAGAAATGCTCCAAAAGTCACTGCTTAGTTTCAAGTCGAAGTTACAAAAGTGACAAAACGATCCTTTCCAGGTTTTCTAAGCCAAGAATGAAAGGCTGCAGAGTTTGTCGGCACAATAGCAGCCAACTGCGCCGCTGACGTTCTATACGTTTGCAGCAGCCAACTTTTGAAAACATACACAAAGACACTTTTGAATATGTGTGTGTGTGTGTGTGTGTGTGTGTGTGCCTGGATGCCTAATCAAAGCCTTCTGCATATTTTAGATGAATGTGAGTGCTTGGGTATACAGAGAATGTGTGTATGTGTTAGCTTGGATGTCGAACAATCAGCGGCATGGCAATGATGTGAGCCCACTCACTTCTACAAGTTCAAGTTCCTACGTGATGGCGCCCTCACACGCAAACACTCGTATGCACAAATGTGTGATGTACACTCACACATGCACATGGACTTAACAGGCCATGCTTGGAGGCAATAGTGCTGGCAGACAGGTGTTTTATTCACACACACACACATGCACAACGCATGCTCGGGCACATTTGGTCAGAGTAGAGCACCTCTAACAAGGCAATAGTAGATTCCTAAGAGCAGTGTGTGTGTGTGTGTGTGTGTGTGTGTGTGTGTTTGGTTGTGTCTGGTGCTAAAACACAATGCTTGGCATGCAGCCCGGCAGATTTTAGCAGAAGCCCTGGATCCGAATCACACTCACACTGGGATCGAGAACAATTCTGTGAGCACACCCACACAAGTGCACGCATGCACACATGCACATACAACAGTGTGGGAGGAGAACTCTGTCTTCGTTTTACAATTTCTCTCCTCTCTCTGCACATCCATGTCTTTTCTATTGTTCTATTGTACATCTTCAAACTACATGGAAGACCTGGAAATGATCTTCAAGGGAAACATGTCTGCTCCTGGAGGGAGTTCTCTTTAGTATCAAATAAATGAAGAGGAGAGAGTAGAGGGGCTGCTGGGTCTTATACAAATCTTAGAAATAGAATCGGCGCACAACAGACTTTCCCATTTAAATCAACGTAGCGGGATGGTAAGAGCAGCGGCCAATTTTATTTGTAGGCTACAGGGAGCAACCAACCGGCCAAATATCCCAGAATGCATTTTGCACCAGCAACAGGGAACAATGGCGGAGGAGAAATCACACATTTTCTAAATACTACAGTTGTTAAGTCATGGAATGTAATTCTAGGATGTCTTTAGGTGAAAAGTTAGTTGTTGAAGCATCAAATCTGTGGTCGGTTTGTCAAGATTCAGCCGACTTAAAAATCTGCTCCCACGATTTTGGAGATGTGAGGTGTTGCTAGCGGGACCGGCAGTAAACTAGCACCGGGGGCTCAGCCCTCACGGTACCCGCCTAGAACGGCCTCATCTTGGCAAGTCTTTTTGAAACTTGTTGCTGGTATTGATGTCTCCGCAGCATTTTCCTCATCGGCAAAGCATACAGCAATACAAAGTGTGTGTGTGTGCATGTCCATTAGCCTGCTGTCCCTTTAAGAAAGAATGAAATGGCCTTAAAAGACGTCGCTTTGGCTCTGTGACTATCTCAGCTCTTAGCCGAGGGCAACACAGTTTACTGACGTGTGTTGTCACCATACAACTAACAACAATCGTCATTTCCTTTTGACCTATGGTCAAATGACCACGGTTAACGGTTCAATATCGACTCTATAAAATGTGACACAATGCATTGTGGGATTTTTAGCACACATGCAATGGACAGTACTTTTTTTTCCATTGTGGGAAGTTTGAGTATCGTAATTGGGGAGTGATTCTGGTTAACTGAATGCAACAATAACAAAAGCTTCGTTTTCATGGAACTTGAAAGCGAGTTGTGAAACCTAAAAGTTCCATGTGTTGGTTTAAGACCACATCAAAAGATGTGCAATGAAACTCCTCCTAGCTTTTACATGTTGTAGTTTTTGAAACCTTTTATGATGCCGCTCGAATGAAAGCTATCTGCCACCAAGACAGTTCTGAAGAAGTAGGATGATGGTGATTTACATATATCCATTGAGTTGACTTTTATCCATGCTGACATTCATAAAGCTAAAATCATTTATGCAGATTAAGGCTTCTGCAGGTATTTTTGTTTTTTAATAATGGTGAAAGTCAACGAGTTCATGTTTGTGCCACAGAGACCTCAGGGATTTTAGGAGTCTATGTCTGTCTGAACAATGCTTTACAACCCAAACTCCACGAATGCAATCATCTGTCTCAGCGTGCACCACAATACTTCAGTCCACCAATGCTTGTAAAGTTATTACTGCACAGATTGGTCATGTAAAGTCCACCTTGTAATTTCCACAATGAAGCCAGTGGAATAAAATGGTTTCTGTCTACTTTATAAAATGACATTTCATAGCTGGTAAACCTTCTTCACGCTCCATGTTCTATGTAACAATTCTAAGTCCATTGCCTTCATGAATGACACCATCTTGCATTTGATCTATTTTATTTGACAGTTGTAAAGAAGATCTTCTTGGTTAAAGGCTCTGGTCTCGTTGTCCACTTTTTTCTTTTTGGAGAACGGCGTGTGAGATAACTTCTCTGACTCACGTAATTCTCCTACTCTTCGGTCTCTCTCCTTGTCTCTCCCCCATGTGTGTAAATGTCACTCGAGTCGGTAAGCTTATCGGAATACACATATTTGATTGGCTGAGTAGCATCACTTACATGTGATTTACAACTCATGTAATTGGTCAGTGTGTTTCTTGGACCACTGAACGAGCGCTGTAAAGGCTAGAAAACCTTCGCCGGTTAAAATAGAAGCGCTCCATCAAAATGTAATAACTCTTAATCATCGTTATAGCTTCATGATCTATTTGATTCTAAATGGACCATAATTTACTAAATCAACATCATGCTGGATAGAAGAAGAAACTAGTGATTTAGACCATAAACACGGTTACAATGTTTACTGAGGTAATAAATCAAGTGAAAAGTAAAGTCATTTTCTCAAGGACTTCAATACAATTGGACTTATTTTTGTAACTGGAGGAGTCGACCCTGCTGGCCATTAGAAAGAATGCAAGTTGAAGACACTTCTGCATTAGCTTCACTTTTCAGAATCGGAGGTTGCCACCTGCTGAGTAAACCTCAGAGCTCTTCGTCTTGTTCATGATGACATCGTCATTGTTCAGTGTACTTTGGACAGTTTCTTTCAAGAGGCTTTTTACATCTCCGCAGAGAGCCCTTACTGTATTCAGTTATGTAAATTCTCCTCAATACTATCAACGACTATGTAAATGATGCCAGGCTTTGTAGTGTAGAGGACACCATCCTACTGCTACATATTGTATGTAAGGATGCTCAACATAATGGGAAATTCACTAAAATCCTGATTTGGCACCCTCCAAAAGTCCAGAAGGCTTTTTTCTGCTTTAGACAAATCCTTTGGAAGTGAACTTAATCTAGACTTACAATGTTACCAAACTAATGTCACAGTAAACCAAGTTTATTGATTATTTTGCAACACTGGCCAAGTAAAAAAACTATTTTGAAAAGGCCTAAATTTGGCTTTTGGCTGTCACATTTGGCTGCCAAGCTGTGAACTATTCAATACAGGTGCTGGGGGCATTTTCTCTCTCTCTCTCACACACACCTACAATTGCGTTGCTGTGTGTTGAGTTTTTCGGTGTTTCGTCCGTGCAAGCCGGCCTCTCTCTCTGTCTACATGTGTCCCTGTGTGTCTCAGTGTGACTGTGTGTGTGGATAGAGCTGTCTTTTCCCCCGAAGACAGGTGCACCAATTACCTCTCTCTCTCTCTCTCTCTCTCTCTCTCTCTCTCTCTCTCTCTCTCTCTCTC
>NW_022280139.1:566219-584211 GCF_004355925.1 Anarrhichthys ocellatus
CTCTCTCTCTCTCTCTCTCTCTCTCTCTCTCTCTCTCTCTCTCTCTCCCTTTTCCTGCCTGCTGCCCTCTATTCACACCTGCTAATTATCCTTGTGTGCATACGTGTGACACCTTGTCTTTTAGAGTGAAGCAGCCTTATTGCGTCCAACAGCAGCATTTTTTCTGTGGTCTCACACATGCACATGCACACACACACAAACACTGGACACATTTAATCTTCTGGCATCACTGAAGGATGGATGATGGATGCTAAGCAAGAAATCAACAGTAGCTTATAGCTAATACTTTCCTGATTACTGCACACTTATATTTAGGAATGTATTCATCATCATCAACATTTTAATAGAATGGACTGTTTTTCTTAGCAGTACGGTGTAAAAGATTGTAATCGTGTTCTACTGTGAGATTGAACACTAATACACTCAGTCTTTCCTTTATAATGGAAGCCATTGACGGCGTCTGATGTTGTTTATTTTGTCATGAACAGAGCAGATGGACAAACAGAACAGTCAACTAGTGCTGCTTAGCCACTAGAAATACAAAAGCGCACACAGAAGGGCGACAGCTTAAAGGATAACCCTGGAGAAGTGAGTGGAGAAACATTAGAATGCAGATGGTTTTACACAGGACATAAGAGCTGAGTGAATGGCAGTTCACTCAGTTTTGCAACTCACAACCAAGTCTTTGCACTCAAGTCCCAAGTAAAGACTGACAAGGCAGAAAATCGGGGCATGATGCGTCCCTCAACACATGTAACGCCATTCGTGCCTCCAGCTGTAATTTCTGCACACTGCAATAGTTTTTTGTGACCATCGCATTGAACAAAATCATCTTTGGTATCATTTCCTACAACTGCTGCTCAGTAACGTGACTTTAGTTCTTCACGGTTCTCTCCTGCAGCTTGGTTGGAAGCAGTCAGATTCTTTCTGACATGGATGTGAAGAATTAAGTGTTGACATTAGCTGATTCAGGAAATCATTTATTCGTTGCCACACTTTTTAGAGAACATACTTTTTTTAATCTTTGGAGGTTTGCGGGGAAGCATCAAATATTTTCAAGTCAAAAGACTCAAGTCCAAGTGAATTCACGAGTCATTGGTGTATAAGTCCGAGTCCAGCCACAAGTCAATTATTCTAAAGTCCACGCCTCGGTTGGACATCAAATGTTTTTCTCTCCGTCAGTCGGTCACATTCCGTGTGTCAGTCGCCCTAAATAGATGTTTAGAACAGCAAACAGCCGGTTAACTTTATTGACAAACCATGACATTAACTTGCCCGATATAAGAAGAAAAAACATCCAGACAATCAGCTCGTCAGTGGGTCTGTCAGTTCTTTCTCTATCTCTTGGCTGAAAATATGCCTCATAAAGCACACACACACACACACACACACACACACACACAAATCATAGCACCTCCTCTCGCCCTCTTCATCTTCTCCCTCCATCTCCTAGGTGCCACCCTGTCCTCCTCATTAGATCATCTCTCTCTCTCTCTCTCTTTAAAAGGTCATGGTGAATACGTGTGGCTGGTAAATAAGCACGGTTTTAGCTGACTGCTTATAAATGCACACCAGTCTGCATGTTTACTGCAGAAAGGAAGGATGGAGAGGGTGGGAGGGAAGTGGAAGAAAAGGCAAAGAGAGATTGGCGTTTTCATTTGCTCGCAGAGACGTATGGGGAGACAGAAAGACACTGTTATGGACAATAACCAGACTGCGTACATACACACACACACACACACACACACACACACACACACACACAGACGCATGCACTCACCCTCAGTCACAGAGAGATATGGCATTTAGCAGCCATTGCCTTTTATAAGCCGAGTAAATCTAATTCATGGACTGGAGTGCGATGGCAAACAATGTTAGTTTGTCATCCAAATGTCAGCGGTTGGAATGCAATATGCAAATGCTCTCGATCAGGAAGGTAGCTGGAGGCAGGGCTGCAGTCCTTTCCTTCTCCTAGAGGTGTGTTTGATTTGAATTCCATCCAGCTTGACTAAACTCATCTTTGACCTCCCCGAGAAGAAACCGGTGGTGCTTAGTTACTGCAGGACACCCAAAGCAGCATGTTTATGTCCGACCCCTCTCGACCGGTTCGCTGAGCGGGAGGGCCGAGGAGAGCGCCGCAAATCAAACCGCGCGCCGGCGCCGGCGCCGAGACAGCAGAGACCGAGCAGGTCACAAATCAAACCCGACTCCGGTGGCGGGGCCTGGCGTATGAAACAAATCACGGCGACCCCATCTCATCTGCCTGCTCGTCCGAGGGGGAGAGGAGCAGAAGAAGAGACGAGCGACATTAAAAAGACCGAGCGAGAGGGAGGATGAATGACAGCGGGAGGCCATTGTAGCATGACGGCCGACACTAACAGAGAGGGAGAGGGTGCTGACCCATGAGCCCTCTCTCTCCGTCTGCTTCAGGGTGTTGGAGTGTTTTTGCTTCATTACTGCCAACGCAAACGTGTGTCTGTCGTGCTGTGTTTATGTGTGTGTGTGTGTTTGTGTACTCATATCACCTGCATGTTTCCGAGTGATTTGACTGTAATGGTATTCCAATTGGTGGGCAGCCATGCAGAGCCGGTGAGTGACTGACTGGAGATTCTTAACTCAACGTGCTGTTTACCAAGAGAAAGAGAGAGAAAGAGGGGGGGGGGGCTGGTTGATTTTTAAGGGCGGACTGAAATTATTTTCGCTCCTTCCCCTTTCTCTCTCACCCCCGACATTCTCCCCGGAACATCCCTGCGCGTCTGTTTGAGTGTGAATTCACCTGTGGAATGTCTCCTGTGTATCAAACAGCATGCTTGACAAGCTCTGGAGGTAGCAGAGTCGCTGGCTTCTGCCCTCAGGATTCAGGCCGGCAGGGAGGACCTTGCCGGCCTGAATCCTGCAGTTGAATCCTTTTCATAAGGACAGAGGGATTGCTACCAGCAGGATAACCCATATAAATATTATGCATAGAGTTACAATTTGGTGAATTTTGACTTGCGAATTCGTGCCATTGACCAATAGCAAGCAGGTGGCTGTGCTCACCTTTGAGGTAACAAGGAAAATTGCCCGCCCACCACAAATGTTTTCTATCTTCTGGGTTTGCCACAGCGTTCTGTGGAAACGAAACACAAATATAAAACCTTCATGGAACAACACGGTGTTATTCAGCTGCAGCTCCAGGTCTCTTTTATAATAGTGGTCTGTGGGGGAAAGGCTTTTTGGGGCCGCGGAGGATTTTTTTTCTTTGCAAGACTGCGAGTGGCCACTGGGACAAACTGGCATCGAGGCTGAGTATCCACCCTGTACGCACAATGGAGGCACCACGGAGGCAGAGAGGCCAAATAGAGGAAAGCTATTGTAGCTTATAAGCTGTATTTACAGTGACACGGCCTGAATCCCCACATGTGGTGAGGTGAGTGAGAAGAAACATTCTTGCAAGTCCAGTTTGAGTGAACACAAGCATGAATTTGAAGACGTATCTTACGGCAAAATACTACACGGATGTTTTTTAACTTGACAAATGTACCAACGTAAATACCATGAATACCAACAGTTGCCCTTAGCGGACTTTCTTAAATAACATTCCTCAACATTATGTAACAAACGCAAAGTCAACAGCTACTTTTTGGTTTCACACGAGACACGGACAGCGATCTCCCGGCTAAATGTCTTTAGTTAGTTTGACCCAACGTACAATGCCGACATCTGTTCCTCGTGGCTGGGCTGAGAGGGGTCAACAGTTCAACCACTCTGTTGGCTTTTAAAAAGTGATCTTCTAAGAATGTGCTCAATGCAGTAGATTGAACTTGGCTCCACTTTCTCCACAGTGCAGTGTTCTTTTGCTTTCTCAGAGCTGACATTATCCCAATCTGTTTGTGTGTGTGTGTGTGTGTGTGTGTGTGTGTGTGTGTGTGTGTTTGTTTTGGTGTCACATCGTGACAAATCCCCTGTCATGTTATCAGATCAATACACCACGTAATCAAGACAAATCATATCCATATAGAAGATTAAATATGTGAATTACCGCATGATTGACCCTAATACTACTAAACTGTTTTTCGCTGTTTGTGACCCAAATGAGAATTTCCCTGCTTCACCCTCTTGGGTATATAATATTCGCTATCTTTGAACACATGAAATACTTTTTCAAAGCTCAGTTCTCGATGCAGCTGAGATCAGAAGCTATAAGTGGGAGCTGGGGTATAGTGTAGATGGATTCACTTTACACATCTTTTTAAGAGTTTACTCTTCACTTTTGTGTGAAATCCATCGTATTAGTAAAACTTCACAGTAAATATGTAGATCTCATGTAAGTTAAATGAGCATGGGCTCTTGATAATCACCAGCTTTTGATTCATTGCCGGGCTGATTTTCCAGCAGAACTTAATGTTACTCTCTCCAAAAAAATATATATTAAACCTTCAACAAGGGATGAAAAAAAATCCTTCCTTTCCAAATTCCTGTATCATCTTCTGTTCAGGAAAGAGAAAAATAAAAGTACTTCATAAACGTTTTTTTTTCAGGGGTTTATTGATAAACATCAAAGACGAGATTCATTTATCTTCCAGCTACTGCTTAATGTATGATCCAGCGCATTGGAGAGCGCAGCAACTTTGCATTTTTTCGGAATTAATCTGACACTTCATGTATCCGAGCCCACCGAAATAAATGAACAAATAAATAAATAATTGAAAAAAGAATGAATGGCGATACCCACACTCTGAAATTAATACCTACGCTCACCAACACCTCTATAGCTCACTAATCAATACATATCTCCATTGTTTAATCAGTACATCAAAGAAAGAATACAGATGTTGTCTTAATATAAAGTTGCGGGGCAAACAGCAGTAGGGGGCTGTAACCTCCTGGAGGTTTGTCATCACTGTGAGGTTGCCATGTAACCAGCAAAGAAACGCGTAGGTAGGTAAATGTCGTACTATCTCTTTAAGAACTTGTATTTTTCTAGCTTTTGAGATTGGTTAATTCAAAAGTATTCAGAAGGGAAATACATTCTTTCACCTGAGTGATTTTGGACAGATGGAATGTGAGCTTCACTTCCTGTTTGCTGTGCTCAAGAGTGTCAGTTTTTCATTAAAATGCAAACATTTTAAGGGTTACCTTTTCCTTACTTTTATTTACCGGTAGGTGACAGTTATAGTTTAAGATGATGAGTATGACGTTATGTGAACTGGTATTCTTTCTTTGTGGTGATATTCATGAATGTTCTATTGTAAGCATTTTGTTGTGGGCATAATCGTATGCAGGACACAATTAGTAAAAAGTTCATCTAACTTCATCACATTGAAAGAGACAAACTACCTGTCCCTCACACAGTGTCGGCTTTCAGGAAAACTTAACAAACTGTGACAAATAATAAATGTGTTGTAATTGTTGATGGGAGATGACTGGCACAACATAAATGTGCTCATTATTCTTTGAGACAGTTGTGATAGAGTTGAATTAGCATGCTCGTCTCGTCCATCCGCCTGTGCTTCATCTTCCTCTTCCCATCCTTGTCTGTCTTTGTGTGGCTCCACCTTCATCTCTTTCAATCCAGCGCCTCTCTCCCATCTCCTTCCCCTGGCTCTCCGCTCTCTCTCTCCTCCCCACCGTTTGGTAAAGATGACTAAGTGTGAAGATATGATGGAATATTTCCTGTCATCATTATAAATTAGCCTCCGCGCCGACCCGCACGCACACATGCTGGTTTGCATCAGTGTGTGCGCGTATACACACACACCGAGAGGCCCATGCATCATATCAAGGTCTCTTGACTTGGTGTAACGAGTGATGTCGTCGTTCTGTCGACTTTCAATGGGGAGACTGCACCAACAGCACAGGCGGGACGCTTCAGTGAGAGGAAAATAGGGGGGTCTGAGACTTTGTGTCATTGTGTGCAAGAGAATGGCAAAATGCCACAAACACATGCAAGCCGGTAATAGAAAAAAAGGAAAAGGTGATTAGAATGTATCTCGTGTGGTCACTCAGACACTGTGTTTAGGACTGAATAGGTTTTCACTCCCAACTGAAATACCAACACTTGGACAGTGGCCCTAAGCTTCAAACTACGACACTCCAGGTTCCCCTCTAAGGTCAGTTTTGGACGTGTCAGAGAACATGCAATATATCTTTTCAAAATCAACTTTTGTCTTCACAGGAAGTTAGGTTAAGAGCAAAACCAGTAAGTTAGGTTTTTGAAAAGATTGTGCTTGATGTCAACTTGACTGACTAACAAGTCAAGTAACTGGCAAGTACCTAGCGAGTCACGTGACGTAATAAGTCAACATTGACTTTTTGTTTTACACAGGACAAAAACAGCGGTCTCCTGGGTGAAAGTCCTGTGTTAGTTTGACCCCTCCAACCGGCCATATGCGCGGACTGTCACACACTCTATACTACATCCGGTGTTTTCTGTGCCTATTAATGACAGTGGTGGGTTTACATAGGAGTTGGTTGAAAGCCTGGTGCATCGCAGAGCACCAGTGTACCACGGTGCGTCAGTATCAGACGCCAAGGGTCAGTGAACAAATGTATGTATTTGATGAGTTGGGAGTAGGGTTGTCACGATACCAAAATTATGACTTTGATACGATACCTGCCATAAGTATCACGATACCCGATACTTACGATACGATACCAGAATTCGATACAATACCACAAATACGATACGATACTGGTATATTGATCTATAATAGTAATAAATAAAACATCTGTACGGTTCCCTTTTTTACCAGCTTGTTCCTGCCCAGCTTTTTGAACAAATGGCATTAATATTAATGTTTAACCTCTTCGCATCTTTTGAGCCTCTCTCATATTTCCGCTGGCTTTCAAACACAGCTGAAGGGAACTCTGTCTCTGTGTTGCTGCTGACTCTGCTGGCATCTGTCTGACTGTCTGTGGGAGTGGGTGGATAAACAATGCTTCATTTACTTGCATAGTGAGTTTGATATTTTCACTTCATATTTTATCATAATTCATGGAATAATTATTTTTCCTTAACTAAAAATAATATATTAGCTCAAGTTCCACCAGCATGTAGCCATTTGGCATCAATTGTGTTTCATTTAGTACACCTTTGTGTGCATTGTGACCTCATGATCATCGTTCAACACGTCCTTGGCTAAGGTACTCGTGTTAGCTGTCTATGGGTGAGCTTGGGGGCGTTCATGTTTATATTCACATTTGCTTACCTCTCGTTCTTTGAACTCTTTGAAAAGTTTGGGGTGTCTGAAAGGAGCTTTGCCATGTTGGACCTGTTGCCTCCCTTGGTCTGTGTGGCTTTGAAACACGTTTCGCAGACTGGTCTCTGTATGTCAGTGGGGACTGTACACGGACCTCCATTTCCGTTTTTGGTTTGAAACGAAAAACGAGAATACCATGGTATCCATATTGCCGTTTTTCGACTGAACGGTAAAACAGACTATCAAAACATACACGGACCTTGATGCATGTCTCCCCTGCGATCACTCGCTCTGAGTGCGCGCTGCCTGTTGCTGTGTGAGCGCTGGGCAGCCCCGCCCCCTTGCAGTCAATGCCTGCAGGCAGCATGACAGGGAGCGGAACAGTGAGGCGCTCTGATCACACTATTTTAATGAAGTATCGATACTAAACATGAAAAATCGTATCGTTTTTAACGTACAGGTACCGCGGTACCTTTTTAGTATCGATACACCTGCAACATTAGTTGGGAGTGGGACCAGGTTGGTTCTGTGGGTAAGGAAGCACTAAGAGGCTATTCAGGTAATCAATTTTTCAGACTGATCTTAGTTGTGTTCTCTCCTGTGTTTATGACTGATTTTTACCATTTTTTTATTTACAAGCGTAAAAATGGAAAAAATTACCAGGTGAAAAAGACGTTTTGCCTGGATATAAATGACTTTTTTCATCTAAAAAGACAGGTGGATCAAATGTTTTGGAAGGTTTGTATTACTCGATTTGGTAACAAGAGGCTGAAGTGCAGCGCTTCCTCCATCTTTGAGAAAATGAATATGTCAATCTTTGCCACATTTTATGCTCTTTCAACAAAGAAACACACCTGGTAGAAATGATAGAAAATAAACCACATCCGTTGAGGTCAGTGGCCCATATTTCGCACACAAATGACAAGCTGCCATCATTTACTTGACAAATACATTCATCGGTATGCGTCACCTGACAATAAATACACACCTGAATAGAAATTCCTCCTCGGACGCTGCGGTAGAGCGCAGACTCTATAAACTGAACAACTCAGAGGATTCAGGTCAACCTTAGCTGTAAGAGCCTGCTGTTAAAGCCTGACTCTAAAAGCCACAACACAACAGCTTCATTCACTCATGCATAGCCTGTTAGCCACAACATGCAAGGCCGTTGGCATGCAACAACCCCTGCGACAGATATACAGAGATCTCTGAAGTCTTAGTCTGAAACAGGAAGGTGGGGTTTGGTCACATTTAGACATTCCTGGAAAAGGAGCCGGTGTTGAGTTAAGGGTGGACGTGGAGGAGATGAAACTTGTTTTTTAAAGATGAGAAGAGCTTCGTCTTTTGTTAGTGCACTACTGCATTTTGAATTAGATTATTTGACTGTATAACATTGTCCTTTGTTTGTGTGCAGTCCTCTTGGTGCTACTTTTCCTATCTGTGTTTCTGTGGGTAAATAAATATCTCAGCTCGTCTCAAATAAGTTACACATGAATGACTCCTGATTGAAAATTAACAAAATCAAAGAATCATTTTGTGTGGAAGCTGGCATTGGGCGGCTGGGAGGGGAGACTGGATGTTAAACAAACACGGGACTTTCACCCAGAAGACCGCTGTGAGTGTCCCTGGTGAGACCAAGTCAATTGAAAGAACAAGTCACAACTGAAATAAGTGACTTCCATGCTTCACTAACACCAGTTATGTAACAAATGCACTTACAATACTTTACTTTTTTCTCCCTTAAACCTCAAACGTTTCTGTAACCTAACCTAGTAGTTCTGTTGAGCAAGTAAACCAAAACCTATGAAGAGACAATGTATGTACAATGTATGCTCGTGATGACAAGCCATCCCTGACATGTCTAGAGCGTCACAGTTTTAAGCCTAGGGTCACTGACAGCATGTTTTTTGGAGAAAGAAAAGCAGATTTTTACCATCTGCTTGCTGTAAGGAAGCTAGAAAGGCCGTGTCACATGGGCTTTTGTAATTAAGGATGAAACCCACATCATCAAAGCCATCACGGCATAATGTTAAGATGACAGTCACATGTCATGACCATGAAAACAAATGGGGATGTGTGTTGCCCAAAACAACCCCCTCCATCATTATTTCCTGCTGGTGCTAAAGTGTGTCATTTTCAGCATCATCTGGCAACCGGCTCCTTTCACACATCTCAGTCTTGCATCACAATACCATGAGTTTTATGGTGTCAGTAATGCTCACAGGATTTACTCTGCAGTGTTTTATTGAGTGGCTTTGCTGACCCATGCATGGACTGGCCTGTGGCGAGAAGGCATGCTGGAGCCTCTGACCCTTTGGCGTGCAATCCAATAGCCACCGGCTAGCATTATAAAAACACACATACAGCAGGTGAACTCTACTGGCCTGCAGTTTACTTACAGAGTTTTGATACACAAATCTTTAAATTTATTCTCAGGTTTTTGCTCCTGAATCTTATGTTGTTGGAGTTTTCTCATATAGTTTACAGCATATTAAATATGAATGACCGTGCCATGCATTGCATGCTTTATGGACGATCGGCATCTTTAAAGACGACCTCTTCTGAAGAGCAGCAGCACAACACTCTGCAAAAAATGACTTTGATTTACGATCATTTGACTATCAAAGATGATTCACCACCATGTTTGTGATGAAAAAGAACAAAAAAAACATTCCAGCAATATTACAGTAGAACTAGCAAATGTTGTTGCGCTTTCATCCATTGCATTGGCGGCTGGGTGTTAATTGGTTTTGAGATCCACATTTTTTCTCCCCCAATATTGGATCCCTTCTGGGTGCAGTCTGGTGTCTAGCAATAGCTTGTATTCATTAGTGGAATAAATTGTTTTGCAGCTTATCACTGAAAATGTCTTATTTCTCCATTCGAGGGGGCAGATGAGTTTGAACTGAACAATGCTGTTTTCCACATCAGTTGGTTTCAAAACAGATTTTTAAAGTCGCCACCATTGATGGGCTGATGAGACCGAGAATAGAGGCATGGAGAGACAGATCAGACAAAAGAAATGCATGAAAGGTAGAGAACTCTTAGGGTCAGTGGCTGTGTTCATGTTAGATGTCAGCACAGATCCATACTCCTGTTTGATGAACAGTGTGGTTGATGGAGGATCTGTGTGTTGCGTGCCCGGACGGCAGACATGAGGTGTTTGCGAGTTTCTATATGGTTGACACCGAGTGTGGTTAAGTTGTAATTGCCTCCCATCTTGACAGCAGGAAGAGACAAAGCTGCGAGGTGGACAAAAACACAAATCACAGGTCCACACCGGGTTCACGGACTCCAGAACTAAAGGTGTGTTTCTACAACTCATCGTAACATGATTTCAAATGTCATCAGCTACCAGTGACAAATCAACTTGTAGTCTTTAAGTCAACGTCATTTCGAAAGTTACATGATTGAGACTGTTAAGTGTCTTTTTGGACAAATGCTACACGGTCATCTCACTGATAAAAACATCACAAATCACAATGAGGATGATTGTATGCATGCACTTCAGACACTTCCTGCACCTCTTGCTGTGTAAGGCACGAAGTCAACATTTTACTCAACTTCAATTATTTGTTAGGTTTGTGGCCTTAGCCTGGTAGAATAGATATTCGCTTACTTAAATATATGCGGAGTACACCTTATTTAGCTCTGTTGCCTTGAAGATATTTCTTCCTCCATAAAGGGCCGACTGACAGAAATAGTTTGAGGAGGTTAAAGGCAGGGCGACACACATCGCCACAGGGGAGTGCCGGTGCGGTTTAAAAAACAAAAAGGCCAACCAGCCATAAAGTGATGGCAAGCAATTTCACCTATGCATGAGTCAAGCACATTGTGGCTCACGGTTTGTTTCCATGGGAACGGGCACTTCAAATGAAGGCAGCTATTGCTAAGGGAGGTTTGCTATATTTTACCGCAGGGTCGTAGTGGAGGCAGGTAATATGTAATATGGTGTTTCAATGACAAAACACACCCCAACGTCACCCAAGATATTAGGTACAGCTCTTTAT
Source organism: Anarrhichthys ocellatus (assembly GCF_004355925.1). Taxonomy (NCBI): domain Eukaryota; kingdom Metazoa; phylum Chordata; class Actinopteri; order Perciformes; family Anarhichadidae; genus Anarrhichthys; species Anarrhichthys ocellatus. The sequence continues at coordinate 577,411 of NW_022280139.1, forward strand.
GTTTAAATATCCAGATGAGAAGACCTTTTAGGAACAATTGTTGGTGTGGAAATCCCACTAGTGTAAAGCCCAGGGGAGAAGCCTGGACACCCCTGCAAAACGCCACATCTTCACAAGTCACATAGTCTACGTTTGATTCCTGATGTTTTATCAAATGTAAATTCTTCAAAGAATTGAAGCAATCTGTCATATTCTGGCTTGTTTTTAGTTTTTGCACCTGTGCTGAGAAAAGAACAGGTGAACAGAAGAGATGAAATACTTTGAAATAAATTCTACTTTTCTTTTTAGCTGGAGGAAAAAGAAACAAGGAAAGAAAAGTATCCCTGGAGGTGGGGTGGTGGGACCCTAGATAGAGGGTCACAGAGAGTTTTGATGATTTCTCAGTTAAATCAAAACAGTAACAGTGTCTGAGAGAAAATTGAGAGAAGTTGATGGGGGGGGGGAGGACAGGAAGGCAGGATAACCTCAACTCAGCTGAAGCTCTTGGATTTTTAATTGTAGCACGGAGCAGAGACTGTAGGACACATAGTCTGTCACCACGGTAAAGATACATTCACTGACGCCAAACCATGATTCATTAAACCTAACCAAGAAGCTTTTTCTGCATTTTTGGTTTTGTTTTGTTTCAATTTAAAACATGTTTAATTAAAACTATAAATGTAATCCATGTGAAAATGCGTTTCCCTAAAGATGTCAACAATTCACTTAAGTGGTATGGGAATGTTGAAGGAGACAGAATTGATAAATCATAATTCAGGGGGACAGCACTGACAAAGGAACTGAAGCAAACAATATCCAATCAGTAGCTTGTTAGCTAAAAAGTCACCCTCCTTAGGGACTGGCCAGAACATCATCTAATATATCTCTGACTGTGTTTGCTGCTCTTTTTTAATCAAATCATATCGAATAGTCTTTGAATCCTGACATTTGCTTTATAATGGTGATTGTAATGATGGAGAAAAGTCATCGATTTCTGTTGATGTTGGCGGTTGAACTGAGCGGAGGTCACTCCGTAGATTAGGCACCTCTGGCAAAGTCGGGCTCTCTCTAATGACCGCTATTTTTCCACAAAAGTTTGAAAGACTTCCCAAACAACACGTACACCAAGGCTCCTCTGTAATTAGGGTCAAAAAACGCTCCGTTGAACCGTGTAATTTTTCAAGCATTGTGTGACAGTTGCAGAGGGCATGTTGAGAGCCGCTCCCCTCTCCTCTGCCACCTATGCATCATTTAATATTCACAACCAGAGAGTGAGACACACTGAAGTCGTGATGTTTCAGAGAGGAGCATCTTAAATGGCAACCAGCACTGTTGTACAGTGAGTCACGCTTGACTAAGACTACAGACGAGGCTTTCACAACAGTGTCACATAAAAACACTTCTTTACCTTTTAGATATCCACTTAACAGTAGGGTATGCAGCGGTGCCGTATAGTCAGTGTGTGTTGCGTGTTAGCTGACTGTGAAGGTCTGCTTTAATGTTTCACCATGTGTCCTTTGCTTGTGTGTGTAAGTTTCCTGTTTCCTGTTGCATGATCTCGTGCCAGCTGAGTAATCGTGTCAGTTTGAGGTGGATGTATGAACTGCTCTTTGTTGGTTTGTATCTGTAAAGTGACATTTTGCATTCCACTTTGGCAAGTGCTTCGCGACTCGTTCTCTCCCCGTTACTGGCTGGAAACGTCCAATCAGACTCACATATGGTCACACACTCTTTGACAATGTCTCATCACTTATGTGCGTCACTTATTTTTATATTCCTTTTTCTACTGTATTACAATTATTACTCTTTCTAATTAGATTGCGCATTATTGTAATTGTTAAAACTTGATGAATTGGGGTTATGAACTCACTAATGACATCTTGTATGGAACTATTTAATGACGATTGTTTCAAAGAAAAGAATACATTAAAGTCCAGGTAAAGCAAAAGTAAATATGTATTTTGAGTTTGGCAGGCGACAGCAACATGTCAACATGTGTTATTAACCACACAGCTTAATTTAAATGACAAAAAAAAATACGCAAGTATATAAAATTAGGATTGAAAACATAATTGTCTGCTCTGAAAGATTGGGGGTGTGTCCACCGAAGGCTCTTAAACCACGCCCACATAAAAAGCCCAGTAAGGTAAATAAAGATAATGTTGTATGTAAAGGAACATAACAGTAAGAAATGTACCCCTATAATAAAATATAAGATTGCCATGATATCAACATAATGATCTATGATGTAAAACATCTTAGAAGGAAGCGTCCTGTTTTTCCCCTCTGAGGCAAAACTATATGAGAGTGAGAACTTCAGCTTTTGCAGTTGTGCCCCAGATGTTTTTGCTGAGTCACTAATGGTCAGAGAAGGAGACAAAGGTCACAGTCCAGCCCGTCTCTTTCACCCAACTTCCTCCATACACATGCATACTTCTATAAAATGTCCTTCCGATGAGACGACTGCATACGTAGAGATACGGTGTCGACACAAAACACATCTGTACAGCAGCTGTCACAACAAGATAAATAACTCTGATCTCTCTTCTTCTCTAAGGGGTTTCCTTCTTTTGTCTCTTTGTCTTTTGTTATTTCCGAGTCTTTATATAAAAAAGAAAAAAAGAAGATATTTCACTTTCTACTATCACGAAAGAATGAAACGACGATTGCATCTCCTCTCCTCCTAAACCCTGAGACAACACTGCATTTGTCATGATGTGTTTACATCAATGTGATGAATTGTCATGGCTTGAAAAGAAAATGTCTTACCTGACACTTTTCTCTCAGTTTCTGCTGCTTCCTGGAAGCTTGTTTCATAACCCTTACAGCAGGTGTGTCTGTTGGAACTATATACCTCCAATACCTTGCTGTGTGCGGGGGAGTGGACCTCTCACCCTAGCAGTGATGTTATCCTCTGTCTCAGTTCTTGTGATTCCTCATTTGGAGTGATGACTTTTGTCGAAGTCCCGTCTGCGTTGTTTATTTCGCCATCTATGACGATGACTAACGATGACTGCTGTGTGTCTGTGGGCGACTCTCGTCCAGACCTCACTAATGGATCCCCTTCAACTCCGGTCACATCACGGCACTGAGCCTGCGCAACTTTCTCCTTCTCCCTGCTCCTGAAACACTGGTGCATAAAGACCGTACTGCAAATACAGAATCATCTCACGGGGATTGGTCGTGTTTCAATGCGTTTCTCAAATAAGTGCCTGTATAACCTGATAAATAATTTAAATTAATTCATCAAGTGTGAAAATTAATTCATCATTTTCCCACTTGTTGCTGTGTTGCAGCACAAAAGAATGCAGTGAGTTTCAGACCAAACTAAGTACTACACCAATTTAGTGTTGCACCCCTATGACATTATCAGACTCTCGATGGACGGTAAAATCCAGGGCGGACTCATCAAATTCAGCAGCTTGGTAAGTGGCCCTTCACACTCAAACTATAAAGCTCCTCAAACCCTCCTAGCATCAGTTTTGGATGTGCAAGGCTGCCTCTAGTGGTCATAGTAATTATAACTGGATTAAAAGGAGCAAGGTGGGTAGTATAGAGAGGTACAAAGTTTAAAGAGCAACAAAGTCTAGGGAGGAGGTTGTGGTGGATGGATGGGCAAAATTTTGCAGGACTTTCACCCTGGAGACCGCTGTTTGTTTCCTTTGCAACCAACTTATTGTGTGTGAAACTGCCTAATCTTACATAACAAACTTATTTTACGCCACATATGTACAAACTTACTTATTTTAAACCAAACCATATTTCTTACTTTATGCAACTTTTGTTTCGATATATTCAGAAGTGGTCCTCTACACCTGTAATCAGACTTAGATGTGTAAAGTCCCCCTTTAATGATCAGGCAAAAAAAGACTGTGAACTGTGTTCTATTCATAGGACGTTAATGACTTACCTAAGAACAGCTGTGGCTCAGAGTCAGGTGACTGGAGGGAACTCTGAACAGGGCCAACTAGTTACCAGATGAGACATGGGTCAAAGGAGAAGAAGCAGGTGTCACCATTATACCTAAAGACTCTATAGACTGTTCTCTACTTTGACACTGTGACACATCGAGTGCAGGTGTAACTAATAACAGTAATCGTGGCTCCATTCCATATAAGTGATCTAGTTCCAGGGTCCTGGTGTTGTGCCCGCTGGCTGTCTGACATGGCTTACTCCAGTACATAAATGGGACAGAACCATTGTTAATGTTATTAGACACACCTTTGCTTTTCCTACTATGACAAGTAAAAATGACAAAGGTCAATTTTTTACAGTTAATAAACAAATGAAACTAACCCAATGAATGTAGTGTTCCATTGCCAAAGTCTTTTTTATTTTAACTTTTCTGGTTTGTATTTCTGTATTATAATGGATTACTTTACTTTCTTCAATGGAAGACCACAAACTCTCCGTTATGATATGCTCACAGAGCATGGAGGGGCTTACTTCTTCATCACACTAACAGTACATTAGAGCTCTGGCGACCTCATTTGTTATCTGGCCTTTTTCACAATGTGTCTGTATACGAGCTAATAATGGCTGTTTAGTGATTAGTCTTGACATTTCTATTGCAACCTCAAACCATTTAGTCATAACTTCCTGCCACCCACTCTCTAGAAAATCCTCCCTCACATCCCTCTTTCAGAATGGTTGTGACCATCTCTTCAGACAATAAAACTGGTTATATTGTCTTTTCAGATCCCTTTTGCAGCACCTCCTCACCATGAGTCTTGGACATCATTGATTGTTTCCCCATTAGCTGTAATGAAATATACTTTCCAAATATTAATTTGGATATGTATTTTCGCCTCAGATGATTATCTATCTGTCTGTCTACTTTCACCCAGTTTTTGTTTTGTTGTTTGTTTTTATAATTTGTCTTTTTTTTCTCTTTTTCTTTAACGTGTGGGACCGATGCTTAGTTTCATAGTTACTTCTAACATTGTACTCTATCAATACTGCAAAGGATTCCTTGCAAATTAAGCAAACACATCCATTTGACTTCTGAGAAAAAGTACAAATCTTTAAAAAATGTTTCTGACATTTATGTCACTGACTCGATATCTTCCTTTTATTCGGTTCCGCCATCTTTATAAAGGTACATTTTCATTGACGAATAATCAATGTAGGTCAAGTTTTTCATAATGTCAGCGACATAATTCAAACTAAGAAGTGCAATGTACATACATACAGCGCTTGAAGTGCGTACTGTGAATGTAAAAGGCAACATTGACTTGCATCCTGAAGCAAATTTATTTTTGGTTTGGCTTTCTAACTTTAGCAAGCGCACGTGTTGATGCCGGTAGATTCAAACGCTAGACTTTTGTTCTGGATTAACAGTGCAAGGGAGAGAGTGAAGGGAGGGAAGGATGGAAGAAAGGAAGGAGGATGGAAAGATGAGGGAAGAATTGGAAAAGAAAGAAATGTATGTGAAAGAAAGTGGGAGGAGGACTTATGGAAGAGGATAAAGCTGGAGGAGAAGGAGAGAGTAAATTAAGACAAAGAAAACGAGGGAGGGAGGGGTATGAAAGAAAAATGAATGGAGGGATGAAGAAGAGGATTGAAGGATAAAGAGAGCGGTGGTGAATGGAAGAGAGAGAGAGAAATAATGCTTTTATAGTCTCCTCCAGCCTGTTTGAATAACAATATCGATCTGCTGAGACCACACAGCTTCTGTATTAGCTTTCTATGAACCAAGCTTGACACACACACACACACACACACACACACACAAACATTTACACGTAGCGTTTCATCAGTGTAGTACATTTGTGTCTCTGTGTCAAACCAATGAGAGGAGTATATTTGTGTGTGTGGCCCCAGAGGATCTGTTAGATCTGAAAAAACAGGTCAAACCTGGAGGTCAAACTGATCTCCATCCAGTGAATAATGCATTCCTGTGTCAGCCTTTATACACCACACACGCAGAGAAGCACATGTAGCTGTTTCACATGTTGGACAATATCAGTGTGTGTGCGACGTCTCAATGTGGACGTTTAAAGACTTCTGATGTAGTTGATTGAGGAGTTAGTTGTACTTGTTTCAGCAGAACTGCTGATTCATTAACATGGTATGATTAAATTGACTGAACGTTGACATTTTAAAGTTTAAACAAAATCCACTCACTGGCCTTTTTCGCTTTTTTAAGAGCCTTTAACCTCATCCTTCGATATTCCCTAGTAAATAGAGTTTGGTCATTTTTCATGGAGCTATTTGTATTTTGTCAATGTAGCTTATAAATTGTAGCTTATAAATTCCATAACTAAAGTGCTCCGATTAATCGGCCACAAATCGTTATAGGACAATTTTTGTTCTGATGGCTTACCCATCAGAAGAGCCGATCAGATGATGTTTTTCAATGCGTCAGCATCTGCCTGGTCACTTCTTTCCTGCTGGCCTGGTAGGCTATCACTGCTGTTTGTGATTGTGCTTTTTAAATTACCTACTTATTCCACACCTTTGTCACTTGTGTCTAAACAAAGAGCGAGAGAAAAGCGCAAACACGCACACACACAGAGACACATACAAAGAGCAGAGGAGCGGAATAGGTTGTTGACATGATCGGAGCACCCTTAATGGATTGCAATGAAAACTAGAAAATTCCAAAAGAAATTTTGAGACGGGTCCTCTAAAAATATCTAAGACCTGAATTACTGTATGATAGAGAGAGACACAGAGAGGGAGAGAGAGACAGACAGAAAGATAGACAGAGAGGAGAGAGAGACAGAGTGAGTGAGAGACAGGCAGACAGACAGTTAGATGCACTGAGTGAGTAGGAGAGAGAGACAGGCAGACAGACAGTTAGATGCACTGAGTGAGTAG